>NW_027635341.1:91879-332800 GCF_903797595.1 Erithacus rubecula | reverse complement strand
CCAGAATCAGGAGATAGTGGCTGTTTTATCACTTGCTGTCCTTCAGTGAAACTGTCTTCTTCAATGCACAACCACCAATTTAATGTGAAATTGTCCTAAATTTGTTGAGCTTCACAATGGCCAATTATTTTTATGAGTATCATTAAATGTTTATTGTTGGCAGTTATTGTTTACTGTTAATGATCATGAGTCTTTATCTCTGTAGAGAAACAGCCCCAATTATTTATCCTGCTGCGTTGGTTTATTCTGCATCTGTGGTCAGCGGAAATCAAATTGGAAAATCACCACTAAACTTCTATTTGGAGAAAAAATTTATACTTGATCTTTTACAGTAACAGGGACAACTCTTCTTAGACATTGATTATTGCAATTAATTTTTAATGGTAAATATACATGAGTTTTCTTAATGTGGAGTGATAAAACCTCTATTTACATCAGTAGTTTTTTAATATTGATTGAAAAAAATTAATATGATAGAATTGTATATTATTTTATTTTTATTATGCAGAAAATTTAGATATCCTTTAAACTACTTTTCCAAAGACTAGAAATGAGGGAGTTTGTCATTTAACCCAAAATGTAATTAGGAGATTCAAGAAATAGGAAGGAAAAAACTTGTTGAATTATTAACACTTTCCCCCCCAGGCAGCAAATTTGTTACTCTGAGTAACAAACACTACCAGAGTGTTTTCTGTACAGGATCCTGTGTTTATATTTGTGTCTCTGGCTCCAAGAGGGAACTGCTTTTATGCAGTTCCACACCTCAAAGCAGGGAGTGTGACAAAGTTTTTTTTGCTTTTGTTTGGCCATTTAAAAAATGATTAAAAATGAATGATCCCAGAGGCAGATTTTATAGCCTTTCCTTTTACATTTTAATGTTAATTGACCAATTCCAATATGAATGGAAAGTTACTCGTAAAGAAACACAAGGTCATGTTTTCTGCAAGGAAAAATTCCTCATGTATTTTCCTACCTCTGTGGGGAGAGTATAGGTCAAGTTTTCTACTTGCTTATTCTACCCAGTCAGTGTCAGGGGACATAGCCTCCTCTCTATTGCTTTTCTGATTTTCTGCTAGGGATCATAGTTCATCAGGTTTTCCTCCTTGCTATCTTAAATTTGCCTCCTCATGGTATCATGTATCAGAAAGGGCCTTGTCCACTCTTCCTGGGTACTTTTGCTGCTTAGCTTTACTTCAGTTGTCATGGAAATGTTGATGAGATTCCCAACAGACCTGTGATGCCATACTTCATCATCCACTTATTAATTGATTTTAAAAATGTTTCACTTTAGCTTTGTAAATGTCTGCAAACTGCTTTAATCACCTTCCTTCAAATCTTTTCCTGTAACTCCTCACTGGTGTTATGTCCAAAAAGCCATCCCAATCTCAATTGGTTTATATTTGAGAATGCATCCCAAAATTGTGAAAACAGCTCTCTTATTGTTTCATTCTGTTTCCTAATGGCTAATTAATTCTTGGCTTTAATTTCAGATTGCAAACTCTGCAGTAGTGACTGATTTTTTTTGTGGCTTTTTACAGCAGAATCCAGAACTGGGAATAGACTGAATTTAATCCCAACAGTAAAGGAGGCAAGGTGAAGAAGTTTGTTTCAGCTGTGTTAGGGGCATTCCTAGGGATAGAGCTGCAGTTCTACTGGACACCTACCTCTAAGACTTTTTCACATTCTTGTGAATATTTAGTGTCTTTCAGCCCAGACATGGTTTTACCATTCCATATTTAAATGTGGAATTAGTTCAGAACATTTTCAGGACAAAGGAGCAGTTCCGAATTTAGTGCCATGAAGAAATTAACACCATATGCCATAATTGTAGCTTATTTGGGACTCAAATGTTAGAAACAGACCTCCCTACTAACAAAAATTGGTCATTACATGCAGTATGCAGAATATTTTGCATCCACAGATTTCTTGGAGTGTGTAGGGGAGTATTCTTGCAATCTGAGGGCTCTTGAAGGTCTTCCTGAGCATTGTGCAGTTGCTCTGTGTTGGTACTGCTGCATATTTTGTGCTTTTACTCCCAGGCTCATGGCTTGTGACTTATTGCTCAAGATATTGTGATTGCTGTGCTTTGAGCTTGATGTCTGAGGACAGTAACTGTAGCACTTGCTCTGCTAGATCAGATTTAGAAAACCAAACCCTGTTGTTGGGATGTAATTCCTTCCGTGTAAATTCGAGTTAATATCATCTAAGCTCCACTGTTAGCCTTTCTAAGTCATGAGCTGTGCAGTAAAGGGCAATGGAAAAACTTCATTTGATCCCAGCTCTTGGGTCTTTGGGGGAACAAATAACTGAGGACTGAAGGGAAAAGTGTCTTGTTAGAGTTTGACAGGAAAATTTTCAACATAAGGCTTAAGGAACTGTCCCTGATGAAAGACAAGTAACAGGGATTGTCTTTGGTGGCTGAAAGACAAGAAATTGTAAATGCATTTTATACTTTGGTATCCAAAAGGTCAGCTTAATAACTCAGGTTTAACACAGAATAATATGATGGAAAGTGATAACACTTGGATAGAATAGGTTGAAATGCTGTTGCATTGATTCTATTTCTTGTCCTATTGCTTCTTCTTTTTAGCTTGGTAATTGTGAAAGAATTTGGTCTTACCATCTCTGTCTCAGGCTAAATGCAGGAGACAACCAAACTTTCTGATTTTCTCAAATATCTGAGCTTTTCTGTATGTCTGTTTGCAGTCCATTGTTCCCTGTAGAGAGAGATTTGCTAAACCTCTCAGCAAGACAACATAAACTCCCCCCTGTATATGGCAGAATGCTGAATGCTTCTAATTTAAAGCAGTGACTGAATGGACAATGAGGCAGGAAGCAGCACAACATCAATGTATTCAGAGTGGTTTGATATCTTTGCTACCCCAAAAATGTTGATAATGCAGCATGAAGCTGAGTTATGTGTCAGACCACAAAGTGTGGGGATCCACTGTAGGATGGAAAAATCTTCAAGGGACTCTGCTGTTATCCTATGATCTTCAAATAATCTCTTACATTAAAAACATTTGGAATATGTTGATAACTATTTTGTATTTTAAGCAGTATTCTGGTTATTTACTGGCAACTAGTGATCATTTGAAAGTCACTGAAAGCGGAGCAGAGCTAATCATTGCATTGGCCTATGAAAGTTCAACACAGGAAACGTTTTGTAAAAAGTGTTATTTGTATTTTTTCCATCCATTTCTAGATATGCCTTATTGTAGTGCATCACAGCCCTCTAGCTGTAATGCAAGGGGCTCCTCCATGTGCTTCTAAAAACCACTGCTTCCTAAATTCCCTGTTGCTGCTAAATGCAGGACTTGGTTTGTATTTATTTTGTAATTCTGTATCTTGTACTGAATGAAAATCTTGTCAATGCAGTGTATTGCAAGAAAGTTGCATCAGTACCCTCCAAGAGTTTAATTAATTTAGTCTGCAGTTATATGATTATTATCTGTAAATAATATCTGATGGGCTTTAAGCACAGTTCCATAAGCTTGCTAACTTAACCAAGAAGCAGAATTTACCCTGCAGAATACCCTTTTAACATTAAAGAAATTACTTTTTAAATATGACTTGTTCAAAAGAAATAATTTCTGTGTAATGTATGGAAGAACATGAGTTAAAGACTTTTGCCATAGAATTTGTGGAAGATAATTTTATTTTTTTTGTGAGGTATTTGTAAGCAGTCCACAGTCTCGAATGTGTCTTTGGGTTCATGCATCTGTCATAAAATCTCAAAGTGTGTACAGCTATGTCAGCTTTATATCTACTTGTGTGATAAATCAATACCTGAGGATGACACAGATACTCCAGGAGATTCCCACATGCCATCCCTTGGCTTGGATGCTCTATGGCTGTCTGTAATTCAGCTCATCAGGATGTCTCTTGACCACCAAGGATGACAAGTATTCATTCACTCTATATCATAAAATGCATCTTTATACCTCTTTACAGAGCCTTTCTTCCTTTCATGTCTTGTTCTGCCCTCTGTTAGCTCTTGTCTGGGAAATTCTTCCTCTCAACTCTGCAAGCTTGGCTCAGTGTCAGGAAAACTCACCAAAGGAAAAGCATAGACTATCCAGAGGGTTTATTACCTGTTGTTTTTCAGTTGAGATATTTGTGTACAGTTTAGATCCTTGTTGGGGTTGAGTGTTTTTCTATTACTGTGTCAATTGAAAGAATTTTTCCAATTATCATGCCAATGGAGCTGGCCGGGCTACACCCAGGGTCTCTGATGAGTCCAGACAAAAGGGGTAGGTGGGAACGGCTCCCGGAGGGGCCTCTGAGGCTTCCGGGAGGGCACTCGTGTTTCCGGCGAGCTCGGAGGAGGATGCCTTGTATCTTCAGGCCCACGCGGCAAGAGCACAGGAGAGCCAGACCCTCTGTGATCACCTGCCTTGCATCTACCCCGTTCCAGTCTCCTGCCTCTGCGACACAGCTGATCACCCGGACACACACGGTGAGCGAGGAGCTGCCGCTCCAGCCCGTTCCCAGCCCGAGACCGACCGTGGCCGCTGCCGCCCCCACCCCCCTGCGCCGTCCTGACTGCCCCCGGCAGATCCGGACTGTGGACTAAGCACAGAAACAGCGTGCTTGCATCTAAAGGGACTGACACCAAGTTATCTATTCTGTTCTGTTAGCAATTTTCACAACTGCTGTTGTTTTCTGCTTGTACAGTTAGATATATTAGTAAAAGGGCTGTTATTCCCACCCCCTTGTCTCTGCCTCAGAGTCCTTGATTCAAACAATTATAATACTTGGGGGGGAGTGGAACCAAAGTCTCTGATTCAAAGGGAAACTTCTGCCCCTACTGGCAGACACCTGTCCTTTCAAACCAGGACAATCCTTCTTCAAACCAGGGATCTGAGACACCACACAAATATGGTATAAACTTTGACCTGGTGGAAATCCAGTTCTCTCTTATTTCATACTGTCTTGGACAAAGAAATGAGTAGTAAGTGCAGATCAGTGACATTTTAGTCAACTAAGTTCTGAGGAGTCAAACTAATTGTCAAGAAGTTCAGGAGTCTGGCTCGTGGTCAATTCTAAATGTTTTCTGAAGTGCCGCCTAATAGCCATGAAGCATGAGCAATGTCAAAGACACAGCTGAAGTAGCTGTGGGGAGAGGATTTGTCCTCAGCTGTGTTACACTGCGAGGAAAACATCCCCACATCCCAGCCTGTCCTTGCAGATCTGGGAGCAGGGCTGCTTCCTTGGCACACCTATTGAGCTGACCTGGAAATGACATTGGGATGTGCTGAGATGATGGCTGGATTTGGGTGTGTCTATTTTCCTCAGAATTCTGCCCAGCCATGATTCAAATCTCTGGAGTAATGATGGAAGAGAAGAACTGTTAGGAGCAATTACGGCTCCTAGCGATGTGCAGAGTGTGGCAGGGGGGACGGTAATGGGCTTGGGATTTTATTTGCACAGCCACAGCAATACAAGGGTTAATCGTCTGTGCAGCCTGCAGCAGGAGGGTTAATTTGGGCAGATTAGATTACCATGATTAGCGGTGCCTGGGGAGCAGCACAAAGTGATTCACCATTTCAACTGGCTTGCTGCTGCTGAATGAAAATAACCTGTGTAGAAAAGTCAAACTGGCATTGCTGAGAATATGAGAGTTGATTTTGGAGGGTGACTAGGCTTCTCATATGTCGGATTCAACACAACTAAAACAGTTTACACATTTTCTCTGAACTCAGAAAATATACATGATAATTAACCCTGAGGGCTGCACAGCGCTGAACTATTTGAAATATCACATTTAAAATGAGAGGTTTGAAATATTCAAATTAGTTTGTGTTTTTTCAGGAATATACCCAAATTAGATGAGGAAATTTAAAAATACATAAATAATAATAATGATTAATAACACAACGATTACGTAGAGCCACAAAAGCTGAAATGCAGGTAGCTTTGTTTTTGTCCTATATTTTCTAAAACTAATGAATAAACAGAATAAAATTTCTGAGAGGCAGGGTAGTTTCTAGTCTATCAGAGAGAACAATGTTTCTTGAAAAAAGTCTGCATAGCAGAACATTTTACTTTGTCAATTCTTATCTGAAATAAATTTATTGAAAATTGTCTATACTATGAAAATGTGTTAACTACAGGAATATATTGTGCCTTCCTACTTGTCAGCAGAAAATTTCAGTCTTTGTAAAGTAAACATTTGCCATTAATTTAATCTCTTAGTTATGTATACTGCATATTTTCTTAAACAAAGACTTAACCAGACAAATTATTTTGTTAGTTAACATGCCATGCTTGGATATTAACATTAGACAAACTCTTGAAGTCATAACACCTATAATTGTGGTACATATATAGATATATGTGGTACATATATATATATATAATTGTGGTACAATAATACATATGTATTATTGTTACTACAGTGGTATAAGTT
Organism: Erithacus rubecula; assembly: GCF_903797595.1. Classification (NCBI taxonomy): domain Eukaryota; kingdom Metazoa; phylum Chordata; class Aves; order Passeriformes; family Muscicapidae; genus Erithacus; species Erithacus rubecula. Next base: position 326,388 of record NW_027635341.1, on the reverse strand, counting down.
ACCTGCTAGTAATTTAACTGTATATATGGTCTTTCTATTCATTAGCGCAATTACTTAAATAAGTGCTCTAGAAATTGTTCTTAATTTTAGATTTTAAACTGTTTATATTACAGTTTGATTTATTAATGATTGGGCAATGTGTATCTAATAACTAATAGTCCCCAGTGATATTAATTATCAATCAGAATTCACTTAATAGTCAGTAAATAACCTAATAAATTAAATTTTGCAGCCAATTGTCTAATACTTATAGCAAGGCATGGGAAATTGGAGAGATACATATACATATACATAGATATAGATATATATATATCTGGTACATAGCAGTGTGTATATATACCTTTTTTATAAAGGTTTGTCCTGCTATTTCAAGTGGATTTTTTGTTTCTTAAGCATATGCAAAGCTACCAGCTTGTTATTTTAACAAAACCCAGTGAGAATAAATTATTTTTATTAATACTGTGCATGTCAAAACCTTGCAATCAGTCAAATAACAAAAGGAGTATTCATTGTCTCTTTCCCCCATTGATACTATAGGAGTTGGAGTTAAAAGATTCAGACATAAAGTGAAACAGTGAAAGATTATAAGAAAATCCTGCTTCTTCACAAAGCATTTCTCACTACAAGAGATTGTTTTGCAGTTGTTTTTTTTTTTTTTTTGCTCCTGACACTATTTTGAGTAAATCTGAGCTTCTAAGACATGCTCAAGGCAATTAAATATTTATGTTCCCCAAACTGAATTTTTAAAGAACATTTTCTGTTTACAGGAATTAGGTTTGCTTTGGTTTTATGACTTTTCTTACAGTTTATAAGATAGATTTTATTTATTTTTTTTTTCTCATTGATGGAAAAAGACTTTGTAAAGACTTTGCTCTGCTGGAAAAAAGCAATAGGCAACATGAGTATGTGTTCCTCAATATTTCTATTTTTAAGTCCTATTACCTGTGATATTTTCTATTTGCCTTCTATTAGGCCTGAAATTGGAACTATTTAAAACCTAACAAACCCCAGAGTTTATCCCTGTTCTTTGAATAGCAACAAAGGTATGGCTATTATGGTCTGACATACAAATGAAGAACAACCTCTGCTCTGCAGCAGGTACTCAAGTGGAACTATTGCAAGTGGGCTATCAGCAGAAGTGAAACGCTGGCTGCTGACTGTGCTGCTTTTGGCCACAGACTGCTGCCTTCACAAATCTGTCCTTCTCCCTTCTTTGTGGTTTGTATGGACTTGATTGCAAATGAAGCACTTGCCCTCTCACCTGGGAGTTCCAGCAGGTCAGCTGCAGGAGGAGGCTACTGGCAGCTTACCATCACCGGACTCCTTTTAGCCAACCCTTCCCATTTCCTTTGCAGATCCTATTTTTCCATGTGATTATAAAGAAAACAAACCCACAACATGTTCCCTAAACTGATTTTGTAAACATTGTTTAATTGTTTGCTTCACTCAAATGAACATTTTCTTCCTGTGGAAGAAATTATGTTTTATGTAAATAAAACACTATGCAGTAAACTAGAGGAAGGCAGGGAGCAGCTAAACTTCCTAGGATTCAAAAACTTCACATTTGCTGTGACTGTACAGTAAATGTTAGCAGACAATTTTAAAAAGTTGTCTTTCTTTAACTTCTATTGAAGCATTCACCCACTGTTTAATATGCTTTCATTGTTATTCTCCATTATTTTCCCTGTTACATTTTTTGATTGAAAATGGTTTGCTGTAGTAGCTTTTCCCATTGCAACACAGTAAGAAGCCATAACTAAAAAACTGTTACTTTTTTTGTGATTCAAAAATAATGGAAGCTTTATTAAAATAGAAAATATTCACAACTCTCCTCTCCCTACCCCTCTTCAAATATTGTTTTAAAATTACAGAACTCTGTACTCTATTACAGAAAAATGCCCTCCATCAAGAAAATTGAGACACCAACCTGGACAAATCTAGAAATACTGTTCTTTGTGCTCTTCAATGACATTCTTCACTCAAAAACCACAAAGCACAAATCATTTCAGTGAAGTAGATAAGAGAGTTGCTTGCATTTCCTCTTTTGGTCTTGCAGCCATTCCTGTAGCTCATGTGATGATGATTTGGGCAGGAACATAAGAGTTGAAACTATGGGGTGAATATCAGAATTTAAACTGAAGTAAATGAAACTGCAGTAATAGTGGAATATTGCAGTACTAGTGCTTATTACAAATAATTTTAAAAATCACAAATAGTTAAAATGAGTGACAGAAGTCTAAATTCCTATGTTAACCTCCAAGTGCAGGTCCTGAAAAACTTGGGGATTATATTTCCTTTGATTTTGTGTCAGAAAGCCACACACAGTGGAGCTGTTCATACATTGAGGGCAATCTCCTTTGTGGTATTTTTTGAGATCAGGTGCTTCAAGCAGTATTAGTGTGAACAGCAGCAGCTTAAAGCACTTCCTAATCTTAAAGAGAGCATAAGTAACACTCTGCTTCAACAGGGTGGGTTTGAACCAGATTTAGCAACATGATTTGCCTTTTCCTGTATTTTGGTTTTAATTTTACTAAACACTGAATTGTTTTAGCACTGGAATAGTTTAGAGTATTCAGCACTTATACATACAGTTTACCAGAGGAAGCAAGAATAAGGGTTCTAGAGATTTGTTCTTGGTGTTAATTGTAATGTGAGTTTTGTGGCTAGACCTCCAGAAATTGTGTGAAATTGTAAATTCTAAGGAGTCAAGGATTAGATTTTGAGTTGGTTCTGTTATTCAAGTGCAGATTGGAATGATTTGTTCAAACTCTGTGTCCAAGTTTAGGACAAATTTGGGGAAAAAGACCTCCAAAGGGCCCCCTCCCCCCCCTTACAATTCCTTCCTTCACCGAGCTCCGAAAGAATTTTCTTCAGGGGAAAGTGGAAAAAACTTTTTATTAACAAAATACAAAAGAAACACTTCCCAGCACAGACCCAGATGAGATGAACTCGGCTGATCTTCGCCGGGAAGGGCAGCACAGCTTCTTTGGCAGACTTCCAGAGGTGGTCTCCGAAGTTCAGATCCGTATCCTCTGGAGCCGGTGCAAATTTTAGGGATGAGGAGAAGGAGGGAGAGGGAGAGGGGCAGCTTAAGCAGCGGGGGGGAAAGCAGCTGAAGCAGCGGGGGGGGGGGGGGGGGGGGGGGTGTGGCAGCAGCAGAAGCAGCAGCTAAAGCAGCGAGCAGCAGCTAAAGCAGAAAACACCCGTCTAGATAAAATAGCCTGGGGGGGGGGGCCGGCAGCTCCATGGTGGGGGGTAGGGAGAGGAGCTAGTTAAAACATAACCCATAACACTCTGTTGCATGACATCTGTAGTAAGTGAATGCCAGAAGATTTTATGATTTATTCTGAGTCTGTTTCAATCTTGAATATAATTCTAAAATTATTTATACCTATTCCCTGTAGATTGAAAAACATTTGAGACTAATTACATCATATATTGGGGATTAGAAGAAATGGGGATAATATGTGAGAATTGGGGAGAGAAAATTATTGTCTTCCAATAAAGTAGCTACAAACCCAGATCTTGTCATATATTATGAATAATCTAGTTTTTGCTAGAATCCTGCTATGTATTCAAGACATTATGGCTGGTAAAATCAGCTGTGGGAGTACTGTTTTCTCAGGTACTTTTGTACCAGAAGATGGAGCTGAAGAGCCTGGATTCAGCAGGCTCAAGGTTCTAGTAGTGCTGACCTGACTTCTGTTATCTTATGGATGATATCAAAAAAGGAAAATTGAGATCACACTTATTTCACAATTTAATAGACCTGTAATCATTAAAACAAAGAAAAATCCATGAATAAAACCAGAACCTAAGTGAAGTCAATTTAAATAGTTAATGGACAAAGACAGATTTCAGTGGGAAAGATCCATAAGGTCATGCATAACTTTTTTTCCCTAATAAATACGGATGAATTTTAAATTCCAGTGTGACAGGTCTCAAAGGTAAAGCTGGGTGTGATTATTATATAAGATCATTCACACCTGATTGTCTGCAGGACTTTTACTGAATTAAGAAAAGCAAGGGATGTGATTCTGCAAACTTTTTCACAGCAGACCTCATATAGAAACTGTTGCTGTGGAATTTTTAAGCAAGATGCCCAACACGAATTACTTTGAAGAGCTAATGCATCTTTAGATCCTCTGATGAATGGCACTGAGGATAAGTATTTTGCAAACTGTTTTATGCCTTACAGAGCCCCAGCCATGAAACAAGCCCACATGAATGCCATTTTCAGGGTTTCTAAGCAAAATAAAAGTATGTACATTTTATTAACGCAGATGGCGACATTTTAAAAAAGAATCCTCATCATTCAAGAACATTGCAACTTCCCCCTCTCTCTCCCACTAATACTGTAGGCACTAAGGATCTAACTAACCCTGCAAAAATAACCTTAGAGAAGGGTTAAAACAAAGTTTCAAATTTTCCTTTTTTAATAGCAACAACTGCAAATGTGTACATAATGTTGCTGCCACTTCATCGACTTCTTGTAAGGACCCCATGTAAATCATTAGGAATTTTTTTCTGTTTTCAAAACAAATCTTGAAAAGCACTCTGAAAATAAGTCCTTCTTCAATATTTAGCTTAAAAAGTAGTCTATTCTATTTTGCACAAAATCCTCATTGTTTTATTAAGAACTCCTTGGGATGTTTTTCATTGTTGGACATTAATTCATTCCATCTTCCAGACAAACCAGTGCTTGTAGAATTTGATTTCCTTGAGGTTGCTGCTGGAGTAATAGACAGCTCTTGGATTTCTCACAGGAAACACCCCCGTGTTTTATCGTCCTTGCCTTCCATTCTTTTTCCTAGCATCCATTTGTGCTTTAAATTGTTGTAAACACCATCCATGACCAACAAAACACCAGTAGTTCCAGTGCCAGAATTTGGTTTCTGCTTTTAAAGTCATGACATGGCACAGTGTGGTCTGATGCCCTGGTGCTACTGCAGATTTTTGAAACAAGCAGGACAAATGATATTTCTGTTGTCATATTCTGAAACCAATCATTTTATAATAGAACTACAACCTTTGAGTCACTTTGCGAAATTACTTGAATGGTGCTCTGTGTTTCACCCAGTTATTTCATGAAGTCCCTAAATGTTTCAAGTATTTCTTCAAATGATCATTGCATTACTATTATATAGAACCCCTTGATATGAATGCTCTATCAAAGTGGGTTTTTGTGAATGGTTAATACTTTCTTAGAAAATAAGGCTGTAGTTCCAGAAGCACGCCTACTTTTGATATTCCCAGTGTTCTAGTGTGCAAAACACAAGTTTTCATAAAACTCTAGTCCCTTTGCTATTTCATTTGCTCCTGAATAATTAACATAAATACATCTGTGTATTGCATCAATCTGCATGTGAGATTCTTGCTAGATTATTATGATTATGTGGTAAGCTGAGTGTGATAAATAACAAACAATAGTAAATGCTGTGTCATGATCAGCAATAAACCAGTGGGCTTGAAAATTTCAGACAACAGATTTCTATTAATTTTCTGCCATGTAAAGCTCTCAGGTAAATCAAAAGACCTGGTTCACAGGAGTAGCAGAGAACTGCAGATTTATTCAGGAGGTCTGTAATTTACATCCACTTCTACTTGACTCCCTCCTCTAACGTGTCAATAACATCCTCCTGCTTATTAAAATTGATTAATAGGCAAACTATGGTGTCAGGGAATGCAAAACTCACCTTTTAAATCTACCCCCAAATATTCAAAATACTGTTTCCCTTCAATGGAGAAACTAATGATTTAAAATCTTCCGGTTTTGCATAAAATTGCTGCATAATTTCTAAAGGCTTTGCAATTACATTATTCCACTGAAAATTGGTACTGAGGTCTCAAGTCACTCTTCTTATAGGTCTGGTTTCAGAACCTTGCACAGAGAGAGAAATAATATTCCTCAGGCACGTGACTAAATGAGTGACTGCTGGAGAGAAACATTATCTATTCTATTTTTCCTTGGGGAAAACATGATTGCAGTAATGGAATCTGCTTAGACCTACTAAAGAGAATCCCTCCCGGAGCATTCATACCTTCAGTGGGATTGAGAGGCACAGAACAAAGATTTATGCTCACCTTTTTTGAAAAACCAAGAAAGATGAGAACATGGACAAAGTTTTCTGTTTACAGCTTTAGCTTGTTGAACCAGTGTTTATTTTAAGGCATTATATTCCTAGGGCTATTACTCTAAAATTTGAAATAAGAATAAAATTAGCTCATGACCTCATTATAACCAACAGTTGCATTTGCTGTTTTGCATTTTTATAGTTGAGACTAAATCGGGTGGGTAAAAAGCTAATCTCAAAGGTGATTGGATACTAAATCTTGCAAACCATTAATAATCTGCTAAAGCCCACAGAGCTTTATCTTATGTACTTTTTGTCAAATGGTTATGCTCTTCCACACATTTTCTAATTAGCCTCCTTCAGTCTCCTTCTATCAGTTTTATTTCCCTGTACTACACTTAACACTCACATTTCAAAGCTTGTATTTTTATGCTAAGTGCTTCTGCTGCATAATTGTCTTAAAAAAGAGTGTGTATGAATCAAACAGATTGATATTCTTCCCAGTCTTTCACAGTCTAAATTTATTTTGAAAAATGATTAAGAAAGATTTTCTCACTCTATTTCTGTCCTTGGATATAATTCCCCAGGCTATATTGAATCTTTTCTACATAGAGGAGGGCAAAGTTTCAGTTGTTGCTGCAGTCTCCTAAAGCATCTCTACAGCTACTGCATAATTCCTTGTAACCTGGTCTATGTTTAAAGGTTATAAAGAGTATTTCTGCAAGAGCTGAGAAAGCACTGTAGAAATTTTAGCTTTAAATAATAAAGGCAAAGCCAAGTGTGCATCTCTGTTCTGTAGCTTTCCCTCTGCCTCAGTTTTATTCCAAGTTTTGCACAGAATAGAACCATGTGAGTCTTGGTGTGAGGCCACTGAAGCAGAGTTTTCTCTCTGGTTTCAGTTGCCCAATTGTCCCTTGTCATTCACAGGATCCTGTAAGCACATGAGATCAGTCTTTTCATTTATATTCCCTCTCAGTCATATTTCTGGCCTATGACTGCAGTGTGTTGCAGATGTTCAAGATAAAAGTTCGTTTCAGGTGATAAAGTACATTTAAATTTTCATAAGTCTTCATGTAAAAAACAGATCCTAAGCTGATCGACTTGTACAATTTTATGATTCATCCTTAGTCACCGAAGCTTAGAGAATATATTCTAAAAATGCCATGTTATCAGTGGATTGTCAAGTCATTTCTGATTTAGCCCTTGGCTCTAACCAGACTGTCCTTCTTTCTGTGAGAGTAATAAAAGATAAGCCTTGAGAGATATGTAGGGGGAAGAAAGAGCTCATTTGCATTCAGATGAGCTATTCTTCCAGCCTCTCTCTCTATTTTATCTTATAAAAATTATCATAGATTTGATCAAAAGCAAAGACACATAAATCCAAAGGCAGGTTAACAGCAGAGTTTCTCATAATAATAACTCCAGTAGAAAACTGATGCATAGAAACCCATCTTTCCACCCACTGAAAACATTGTACAGTGTACCATGTTATTGATCAGGAGTGTTAGATCTGACACTGTAATGTCAAATAACTCACAATGAGTTGAAATACGGAATTTCATCTTAATAAGGCTTCTCTTAAAATGCTGATAGGGTCCCCTAGTTTTGATGGCATTAATAAGTTTATTTTTGGCCACCATTGCATATGGCATGCAAAATATTTAATTGCTAGAAACTATATTCAAGGGATGGAGGGATGTGTTCACAACACACAGGTTCTGTCTCCTGGCTGGATACTCAGCATCTGTAAGTGCAGAATCCTTCCTGGTACCATATATCCTTGCCATGTCCCTGGCAACACCACTGAAATATTTTCCTTTCATAGTAAAGTGAGTAAGATTTTACTCAGGTGGAATTTTGCAGTATTGGGGAATGAAGGTTTTTTATGCACCTTCTGAGTGAGCCTTTGATAAGGGCTTCTGTATTACACAGAGGCTACACATATTTGGGTCTGAAGGCTGGTGCAGTTCTAATCACTTTAAAACTGGACTACTTGGAATTGTATGGAAGGCAGCCATTCTCCCTGCTACTGACTTTATAAAATAGTTTATTCAGGTTTTAGAAAATTAACTCTTGGAGATAGTCAAGAAAGTGTATCATGATGATCACATGCATGGACAAGAAGACCATCAGTTTCCTCATGCCATCAAACTTTAGATATCAATATGCAGGCCTGCAATTATAATTTTGTGCACAATAATCTACATACAATCCTTTATTCTCTAAAAAAGTTAATACTTTAAAGTTGGGAGCAAGTCAAAGTTGGAGGAGTTGGGTTTCTTAAGCACCCTCATTTACAGCAGGATTTGAGAGATTTTTCTCTTATAACAGTAAGGATTCAAACTTGTGGCTAATCCTGACCCACCAAATACAAATGAGTGTCTACAGTGTTGCCCTTCCAGCAGCCACATGACATCAAAGTACATTGTTCTAATTTCTGTGGAAGCAATGGCTTGCAAATACCATAAGGTCGAATGGCAGAACCCTGGATATATGCTGTTAGCCCACAGTCTAAAAGGACTTGGAAATACCAGTTATAGCCAGATGATAAGTCAATTTATGTAATTAAAAATCAGTTCCTCACACTATCTGTGCTACTCTGTTCTGTATCAGCTTAGTGACCAGGTAGATGAAGCTGTCAGGGGAAAAAAAACCACTTAAATTTGAAGCAAAGTAGTTGCTCCATTGTAAAGTGTGAAGATAAATCTGTGAAGCTATCAAATAAATCTTTCTTTGGCTTCCAGTAATAATTTAAAATGGATAACAAATAAATGCTGCATAATCTGCTTCTAATGTATTTACTTTGAAACGTGTACATATCACTGTATTACATAATTGCAATATTTTCACACATGCAATTTCACCCTCAAATGGCCACAGGAAATGTGACAGTTTTTGTTTTCTGTTGCTTCTGTTTATTAATGCTTCAAGGTGTTTCTCTGTATTTGTACACATCTATAGAAACAGAATGCTCTTTTTTAAAAAATAGGAGTAAAAAACCCAGGGATCTGCTCTTTGCAGCAGACACAGGAAACATTTGATCCTAATTGTTTTTGCAAAGCATCCTAATTGGGAGCAGATATCAATAATGCAAACTTCAGAGGGTGTGTGGCTGCTTAGTACCTTAGGCTGGCTACAGGAAGGGCAGTGCTACAAAGAGGAAAATCAAGACTTTTGAACAACTAAGCATGAGCCATCCAGAAAGTCAGGGTCCATATTGCTGATCTCTATCAGGGAAGGCAAGAATCAGGCCCATCTGCTAACAGAAATGCAATTTCCAGCTTTAGGAGCCAAAGGATATGCAAATAAATGGCTTATATGCACTGGAAAGTGTTGAACATTAAGTTTCTGTTTCATACAGTTGTTTGAAGGCAATGCAGGACTCCAGAGCTTAGCGTTTGAATTGCAACTTTAATTTCCCTATTTGCTGTTACTTAGACTGCTCTGAAATAGTAATGAGAATAAAAAATGAAAGAAAATGTTATTTGACAGGGACTGTGGTAGGGCTTTCTTCACAGGCTTTAAATGGTTTGAATTCATTAAAATCTCCAGGTGAGGGGAAGATTGTATCCATTCCTCTCTTTTGAAACCAGATTTTCAAAGAAGGATCTAAAATTGCATTTGAGGATTGTGGTGGGGGGTTTTCCATTCCTTCATGTGCAATCTAAGAACTCCAATTTTACTGGGCGATTTAACATATGATCCATAAAAATCAGTCATTTTGTTTTGTATTTTGGGAACTCCTTAATTTTGGGAAATTTGTAATCTTCTCAGGGCATTGAAGGTCAATCAAATGCTGCAGGTTTCTTTCTTCCTTTAATATGGTTTATGTATTGGGGTTTGTCTCGTAGACAGAGATATTTTTTATTGGCAGCCTAGCAGTTCTACTGTGGAGCTCTGTGCAGGTAAATTGACTTGAGAAGAATGGGCAAATTAGCTCCTGGGAAGATGTGCACTGCCTGGCCCCAGTGCCTCAGCACACTTGAGGACAGGTTGGCTGTCCCTGACTATCTAATAATGATGCATAATAATATAGTGAAGTATTCATTTTAATTGGTGATATTTAAGGTTTTTCAAGTTAAGTCTGTTAAGTTAAGTGGCGCAGGCACAGCTGCAGCATGATGCGGTTGTTCCTGAGCAGCTGGATCAGCTCTGTGGGACAGCCTTGTCCTGGGCAGCAGCTGCGGGGCCTCTGGTGCTTCTTCTGCAAGGCAAAGCACAGGGATCCCGATGGAAGGGGCAGAGGGGCAGAGCAGGGCCCCTCTCTGGGCTGCCTTTGGCCTCTGAGCAAGAGACCCAAGCCTGGTCAGGCTGCAGCAAGCAGAGTTCTGGCTGCCTCTGCCTGGGGCTGTCCCTGAGCTCAGCCCAGGCCTGATTCCCAGCCAGAGGCTCAGCTCCACTCTGCCATGGGGCCTTGGCCAAAGGGCTGCCCAAGAGGTCCAACCCCATCCTTCCTGCCTGACCTCCCATCCCTCACCCTTCTCCAGCGTCTCCAGCGCCCTCTGTAATGATGCCATCCCAGGACAGTGCCTGTGATCAGCAGCTGCACCAGCAGGCATGTCCGGGACAGCCACGATATGTTAATGCACGAGGCAGTTGGCTCAGGGTCCCTGTCCTGCAGCTCCAGCTGCTGGAGATACAGGCCCATGCCCGGCCCAGGATGGCTGGATGGGTCGGGACGATGGCCCAGGAGCAGCAGCAGGTAAAACTGCAGGAGCCAGGGGACCGGGTCGGCCATGGTGCTCTGTGCAAGCTGCCACCACCACACACACTCTGGACGTCTGTCCTCACCAAGGTCTGCCCAGGCTGTGGGGCACAGCAGTGGCTGGGGACAGTTGCCAGGCACCATGCTGCCCCAGAGGCTGTGATGTCACAGAATCCAAGCACTGCCTTAGAAGAGTTCTGGGAGATCAACTCCAGCCTGTGATCCATGGTTACCACGGCAAGCAGATCTGAGCCTGGAGTGCTATGGCCAGGCTTACCTTGAACACCTACTGCAATGGTGACTGCACCAGTGCCCCCCGAGGCACACCATTCCCATATCTAATGCCCCTTTCTGGGCAGCAGTTCTTCCTAATGTCCAGTGTACACCTCTCTTGGCACAGCTTCAAACCCTTTCTTGTCCTTGCCCATCTCTGAGACGGCTGGCACTGCCTTGGTCACTCTCCTGTATGTGGAGAAGAGGCTGTGCCAATGAGTGCCACTCGTTGTTTGGTTGTGGCTGCTGTGGAAAGGAACATTCATGTATATTGCCATTTCTTAGAGGTTTTACCCCAGATTTTCATTCACAGCTGTTCTAGTGAAAACAAGTCTGTTTCCATGAGTATTTGAAGGGTAATAGAACACAATGGAATTGTGTTCCATAGAATTAGGGAAATTCTGCTGATTTTGTTTTACTGAGGTTTTGAGATGAGTTGCAAATCCCAAAAATTTTCTCTTTGGGGAAATTGTCATTCCACAGTTTAGATTGTGGGGATATTGATACTGGGGAAACATGTGCCACATTCAGTTGAACCATTTGCCCATGCACTCAAAGATTCATGCTGTTGAATAAGGATAAAGGAGGGCAAAATTGTGATTTGAAACACTTTTCCTTCTTAAAGCAAGTAGTTAAATAAAATATCTTAAAAAAATAAAATACTGCTTCAGCAGATTGTTCTTAAAATTACATTGTTTGCTAAGTGTATATATTCCAATACCCAGGAATTGTATGCCTAGAAAGCTAATAGTGTTTTCCTTGGAAACACCAGGGAAGATAAAAACACTAGGTGGTTCTTTTGCTTGGAAAAAAAAGAATTCAACTTTAGCAAATTGTCTGCTGATATTGAGGATTCTAAAACAACACATACTTCCCATACCTTGTCCACCACCTGCCTTGAAATCCCATCTCAATACATTTCATTATCCTGTAAGTCAAATAAGAAAAGCTGAAGACATAGACAAGGCTTAACAGTAATGATGCATGTGAAGAGGAGTTATTTTTCTATTTTTAATTGAAAATTGGACAGGCTTTGAAAGTAAGCAAGTCCATGTATTGCTTTGAAGCTAACTATAAGATCAGTCCATTTTGTAGTGAAATTGTTGCTGGGTGCTGTTTCTTCCCAGTATTTTGGTAGGTGGTCCCCTGCTGGCTGTCTGCATTTCTTCTCCCATTTGTTTTCTGTGCTTGTTTGGTATCACTGCAGAACGTTGCCAATAAGGAAACTGGTGTGGAAGAGTTGAGGAATCAGCTTTTGAAATTGTAAAACTGATCTGTAGGCTTTTTTTCTCTAGGATTTGTAAAATTTGGTACATCATCAAAGTTAAGATTCTTCAGAAAATAGCAAGATTGTCCTCTTTCCAGGGAGGCATGTGTATTTTAACAGAGGTGTTTGATGCATCTTGCTGTAAAGGAGCAAGATGCAGAGTAAGTCAGAGAGAAGTCATTTAAGCTGGTAATACACATGGTTGTTTACTGGAAATAAAATAACTAAGGTTTTGCCTTGTAAGAAAGTGAAATCTAATCCCATTGTGAGGGTCATGAGGATAAATACAAAGACTAAATACAAATGAAGAGCAGAAAGATATGAAACAGGGCTGGGCCTCACTGCCATAGCCCAGGCAGCCCTTGGATGTATTTGCCTGCCTGAATCCATCCCTTGCCCGGGCCCCAGGTTGGGCCGCTCCAGGGTATCTCTCACAGCATTCCTGGGATGATACTGTTCCTTCCCTGGTGCCCCAGGGTCCTGCAATACCAGACTATCCACAAACCGCAGGATTGGTTGAATAGATGAATGTTTGTTAAAAGAATAGTTGAAAAAATGAAGACATGAGAGCCTGTTATGATGGAAAACCCATCTCCCAGATGTGCTCCATACCCTTAACAATGGGCCCACAGGGAAATGGAAAGCCCCTGGATGTGCATGGCTGCACCCACTTTGCAAATGCAGTCATGGCCAGTGCGATTTGGACTTTGTGGGAAATTGTTCTGCGTGTGCTGGCCCCTGACAGGGCCCCCCAGAGGCTGCAGAGGTGGACTTGGATGAAGTGGAATTCATTAGGATGAATCAGAAGCAAATGAGAGTTCTCAATGCAGAAAGAGGAATTCTAATTCCTCCAGGACACTTTGGTTGGAGAACTGCCCACTGGAGCTTGGCCTTGCAAACTGTTCATGTCACGGGAAATGTAAGTGATGCAGATTGTCAAGGAGAAATCAAAGTAATCCATTTAAACAATAGTGAACAAGATTGGATTATTTAGCCCTATGACACAGTAGCACAATTATTAATATTTAAGTTTTGAAAACAGTAGTGAGAAAAGAAGACCCACCTCAAATCACTACTGTTTGTGGAGATAAAGTGTTTGGATCCAGGAGCCCTGATAATGGAGGCAAAATGTGGATGCAGAGGCCAAATGGCCCTGCCAGGCCAGCTGAAGGAACAGCTCTGGGCAAAGACAGCATTGTTTGAACCCTGAAACCTGGCCAGGAGTGATCGGAATATGTCCCTGCAGCCGAGTGTCTGTGTGAGAACAAGTGGATGTTACGGGATATTGTATTACAGATCCTGCCAGACCAAATCTCCCTGTTTGCCCCAACATCTCTTTGGGAAATGCCCTGATCCATGGGGCTCCATGTGAAGGCTGATGTGACACTGAGGGACTTCCCCAGGAATTCCAACCAGGAGCCTGGGTGCCCTCAGGGACTGGGACCCGACACCTCTCCAGCCAGAGGGGAAAGGACCCACCAAGCCTTGTCAGCCACAGACAGTGCAGGAAAGCTGAACAGCAAAGGACCTGGGGGACAGGATTCTGGAATTAAAAAGGCACCAGATCCATGGACAATGGAATTATTGCTCCTAACCTGGATGAGACTGAGGAAAAAGAATGAGTAACCTTGTCCCTGAAGTACTGCTTATGTCTGTAAGTTGTATCTTGAGAGTCAGCCAGAATCTTGTTCACCAGAAATGCCTCTAGAGTTTCAGCAAGGATTAGTCATGAAATTATGATGAAAATTTAAAGAGTGAAGTAGCCAAAATACTCAATGTAGCTAATTGCTGGGTATGTTCAAAACTGATGTGGGGAGGAGTGGGGTTCCCTGTGGGGTGGCAGACCTCTGTCAGTGGGCTCTGACTCATAACAGATTCAGTGCAGGGACAGTCACAGAAAACTGTGCTGTGGAACAAAGGAATACAGTTACGAGTTTTACAGGATTCACTAAAATTTCCCTTCAGTAGAAACTGAATCCTGTTAGAGGCCACAATGTGAAAGGATTTCTGTGCTTTACCATCACTCCCAATGCCAATAGAACTCGGGGTGCTGGAGCTGCTCAGGGTCAGTGTTCCAGCACTCCCAGCTGCAGGGGCACTGTGAAACTCCTCTGGCCCAAAGGCACTGGGGACACAACAGGAGCACAGGGAGGAGCCCTGGATCCATCAGCAGCCCACAGTGGGAAATGGGAAATCAGACATTTGGTACTGGGAATGGGACCTGCTGGATGTGCAGAAACAATGCCTGTAAATGGCTTCCTAAAGGATGGTTTGGACCCTAAAGAGTGCCTTTGGTCTCAGACAGTCAAAGACTCTGGTTCATCCTGAGCCCCATGTGCACTGCCTCATCCTGTGGAGTTTACATTAATGAGTTGCAAGAAGTAGAAAATGATTCTGTGAAAATATCCAATAGGACATCCTATGAGCTCCAACACAAATGGGGCTTTACAGAACCACATGTGTAATAAACGGAGCAGGGCCAAAGCCTTTATTAAATAGCAGCTCTTTTATTGAAAAATTGGAGGGGGTCGCCAGGGGCCGACACCTGCTGCTGCTTGCCTAGGCGACGCTGGAAGGAGGTTCCCGTGCAATCCTGTCCGAGGGCAGGAATGGGAGTTCCCACCTCACAGGCACGTCCAGAACTCAACTGGGGCTTGTTGGTCCGGGGGTGTCACTCTTCTCAACAGCTCCTTAGTTCATGGCTATTTAGGACTTCCACTGAAGAGGTGTTTCTTGGGAACTCTGGAAACTTTGCATATGGGGTGGTGTCTTTTGATTGACAGGGAGCAGCAGCAGGCGGCCGGAAGTGACGTGAGGGACAGGGCGGAAGTAGGAAGTGATTGAACTAGAACTGGGATTGTTTGGGAAAGTACAAACAGATGGCCAACTTGGAGATACAGAACATGCACATCAAGAACAGTAAGTTGCTTAACATTTTAACAGAGGGGACAATTCTTAAAACTATTTGTAACCCTTAATTTTATGGCTGCTGAACCTTTTTATTTACCTCAGCATGGTTTTGGATTATCTGCTTGCTGACCAAGGAGGAGTCTGGAACAGGAATGCTGCACTTCTGTCAGTGATGAGTTTGAAGTCCAACAGTCAGGAATCACCTCGATGGAAAGAGCAGTAGAAGAGTGGCAGAAAGAAGAAAATTCTTCTTGGTGAGATTGGCTTCATGGCTGCCAAACTGGAGGCTGCTGTGAAATGCATTTGTGTCAGTCACCGCAATCATTGCAGTGTGAGCACTTGGTGTGTTATGATTCTGTGTAAGAGTTGTTGTGACACTTTGTGCTGGAAAATTGAGTATTGAGACTTGTTTAAAAAGAGGCACAGTCTCAAGAAAAAGTGGGGATTTGATAAACAACAGAGAATAGAACTAATTAGGCATGTTTTAGAATGAATGTGACTTATAGCTCTGAGTAATGAACTTGAACAGCACTTAATTGAAGAACAAGAGGCGATGCCTTTATGGCTCACACCTAAATCTAAGACTCAAGTATTAAAAGAATTGTTATGAAGGTTGTAGTTCATGCCTTGGTCAAAGCACTGATTGAAGTACCAAGGCCTGAACACAGGCCCTGAGCCAAAGCTGACCTCTGGATGAACCTTCCAACCAAATGTTATATTGTTACCTGCTCATTAATGCGGCATTTTTAGCAATATGATCTGTGTATCTCTGAATTGGTGAAACATTCATTTGGAAAGCAAACAAGATCCCATCTGTCTTTGTTTGGGGGTATTTGGTCAAAGTCAACTCCCTTAGTTCCTCCTTGAGCCCTGGCCAGACTTTGGGAGAAACCAAACAGGAGAGTTAAACCAATGTTCCTGCACTAGAAGTGATGTCAGATTCTTTATTCAGCACTGTCAGAGCTGGGCCCTCTCCCAGCAGGGTTGGGAGCCTCAGCTGTGGCTGGAGGCACCTGCAGGAATTCCCAGTGTCCAGGAGTGACTCTGCAGCCCTTGGCTGTGACAGCTTCCCCCAGCTGATGTGTGCACTTGGGGGATGGCAAAGTCTGAGGATAACTGGGGATGGATCTTTGTAAATCACTGTGGGCAATCTTTGGTAGTGATGATTGGGTGCATTGCTGAGCTTCTCCTTTTGGGATTCTTTGCAGTTTTGTGTTATATAAATTACACAATTCCTTCAGTTGGTGTCTGTGTCTTTGGTGCTGACCCTGCCCACTGGTGAAACTGAGTCTCATCCTGCTTGTTACCTTGGAAGACAACAGCATCACTCCAAATGTCCCCTCAGTTCCTGCCTCCTTTCCCCACTTTATACACTGAGCACGCTGTGCCATGGTCTCAGATATCCTGGGGTCAGTTGGGGTCACCTGTCCTGGCTGTGTCCCCTCCCAACCTCCCCTGCATCCCCAGCCCCTCCCCAGCATGGCTGGACGAGGGGCAGGAAAGGCCTTGGCTCTGTGCAGGCTCAGCAAGAACAAAACCATCTCTGTGTGCTCAGCCCTGTGCTCAGCACTCGAGCCCAGCAGTGTCTCAGTGTCAGCGGCCATGGCATCAGCCCCTCAAGGGCTTTCCATGGCAAGTGTCAGGACAGGTGACCCAGGTGTGCTGTGCCAGGGATGGCTGCCATGGAAACAGTGCCCAGCTGCCCTTTCTGTCTGGCTGAGCTGGCCTTTAGCCCGGGGCTGTGCTGTTGGTCCCACTGCCCCTGAGCAGCCAGCGTGGCACAGGGCAGGTGCCACGGCACAAGCCCCCAGCCAGGGATCCCCTCTGGCTCTGGGCAGTGACTGCAGCCCTGAGCAAGGGGCCCAGGGCAGCTTTCCATGGCAAGCAGCCATCACAATGGCTCCAGGCCTTGGCTGCCTGGCACTAAACTGAGAAAGGGTCTGTGTGGCTGCTGCCGTGGCCTCTGAGCGCATCCAGGAGCGTCAGTGCCATTGTCCCTGTAACAGCCCCGGCACCACTTTGTCCTGAGGGTGCCGGGGCAGCCAAGGACACAACAGCTCTGCATGCAAGTGGCCCTGGAGCCTGACTGCAGAAATGTGTCCTTGGGGTGCTGTCCAAGGAAACTTGGGCTGATGAGCATTGCCATGGCACCCAAACCCAGCAGTGGGGCCAGTGCAGTGTCCGTGGCCACAGTCCCTTGCAATGGCCCAGGGCAGGTTGGGATGATGATCCACCCTCCCAGCTGGCCCAGGACAGCTCTGCAGGGGTCTTGGTGGAGTCTTGGGCTTGGCACACACTTGAGGAGGGTGTCTGTTTACAATGGGGAAACTTTGGAGCAATAAAAATTGGTTTAGACTGCTTAAAAAAATAAAAAAAAAAACCCTTCTTTGGCTATGTGCAGGCAATTCTCCAAGCACAGCAGGTCTCAGGTGAGTGAGGAGATACACGATGGGGCTGGGGAATGTGAGGCAAGGTTGTCCACATTGTCAGACCTCAAGGCACAGCTTCTCTGAGCAGGCCAGGCCTCCTGAGGAGAGACCCTGCATCAATATTAATCACAGAATGCTGCAATCACCTCTGCTCTAAAGAGAAATTGAATAAAATACATCTTTTAAATGAGAATGCATATTCATTAGAAGCACTTTGAAGGATTGAGGGACTCAATCTGGAGCTGGAGCCACTGAGCCTGGACTGCCCAAAGCCCTGAGAAACCTCCAAGTCTCTCCCAGGAACCCTCAATTCCCTCAAACCCAGTGTCCCCCACATCCCCTGGAAGACCCCCTCATGTCCCCAACCACATCTTTGTTCAACATCTTTATTTTTACCCTGGTGTTGGATATTTTGGAAGGACAAAGAGAAATGGAAAGAAAATCCAGTCCATGAGGAGCCAGGAGGATGTGGAGCCCCCAGCCAGGTGTCTTCCCAACACAGATCAGCAGCACCAGGGCTCAGGGGGGCTCTGCCCACCGGGGGTCACTGGGGATCATCCTGGACAGATCCTGCCATGGGGATGAGGATGGAGCAGCACATGAAGGAGTTCTCACATTTGGGGCACTTGCAGGGCTTCCCTCAGTGGTGCCTCCGTGGTGCTGGATCAAGTTAGAGCTGCTTGAGAAGCTCTTCCGACACTCAGGACACTCATGGGGCCTCTCTCCAGTGTGGATGCTCTGGCAGATAATGAGGGTGGACTTGTGGTTGAAGCCCTTCCCACAGTCATTGCAGGAGAAGAGCTGCTCATCCATGTGGATGTGATAGTGCTTGAGAAGATCAGAGCTGCTATCAAATCTCTTCCAGCATTTATCACACTCATGGGGTCTCTTCCCTGTGTGGCTCCTCTGGTGATCAGTAAGGTCTGAAGCTTTTCCCACACTCCTCAACTTGTAGGGCCTCTGCTCTGTGTGAATGCGATCGTGCAGGAGAAGATCAGACCTGCTGTGAAACCTCTTCCTGCTTTTATGACATTCGTAGGGCATCTCCCCAGTTTGGCTCCTCTGGTGCACAGTCAGGTGTGAGCTCTGCCTGAATCTCTTCCCACACTCCCCACACTCGTGGGGCCGTTCCCCCGTGTGGATTCTCCGGTGTTGGATCAGGTCTGATCTCGCTCTGTATCTCTTCCTACATTCCAAGCACTTGTGGGACTTCTCCCCGTCATGAAGCTGTTCATGGAGCCCCAGCTCCAAGCTGCGGCTGCCTCCCTGCCCGGGCAGGCTCTTTCCTGCTGGGATCTGTGTATGCAGCCTCTCCTCTTGCGAGATCTCTGGGGCTTTTCCTTCCTTTTGGATTCCTGCACCATAGAGCCGCTGCAAAGGGCCTCTTCCCTGAGGTTCTTATGCGGGGATTTGTCGTCCCTGGTGTCCGTGCTCAGCTTCCTGTCTCGGAGACGAAGGACAAGGAGAGGATTGGATTTGCCTCCATGCCAGAGGGAAGGGCAAGGAGATCCCCCCAGTGTGTCCCCGGCAGGAAGGCGTCAGCAATGAATTTGTCCTGCAGCAAGATGGAGCAGGACACAGGAGGAAAGGGGCACTGACTTCCTTCTCACTTGCGAGTAGCTATTGGGCATCTTCCTCTTCCTCACAGGCCCCTCCTCCTCCATGGGACCAAGGTTTGCGAATGGAAAATCCTGGTCTGGGAGGCAGGAAGAGAGAATGGCCCTGCAGTAAAAGCACTCCTCCTTTTGACACGCCCTTCCTTCTCCTCTCATTGCTTCTCTTCCTCCCACTCCTCGCCCAACTCTGCTGGGCGCAGACACACAAAAGCAGCCAATCTTTACTGTTGGGAATTTCAAAGCAGATGATCTACTCAAGGCACTGGGACTGGTACTGTAAGCACTGGGAATGACAGGGTGACAGGTGGAAGCCATGCTGTGAGACCCTGAAAGGAACTGGAAGCGCTTTCCCTGCCAGCGCCGCTCTTACTGGGAGCACTGGAGGGAACTGGGAGCAAAGAGCGTCAGAAAACAGCTATGGCTGGTGGTGGGTGGGATCAGAGCTGTGGGCGTGGTTATGCAAATCCAGGGGCGATCGCACGCTGGGATTGGTGGGCGGGAGCAGCGCGGGGTTGCTGCGGCCACGTGAGCGGCGTGAGGGGAGAATGGAGTGATGGCGGCGGCGTCCAGTGAGGGGGGACAGGGAGCGGGAATGGGGACAGGGACTGGGATTGTGACCAGGGAGCGAATGAGGACCGGGACCGTGAATTGTGGACTTGGAATGGGGATAGGGACCACAACTAGGGACCAAGTCCTGGAATACGGGACAGGGACCTGGAATGGGAACGGGAATGCAGACTGGGACTGAGAATGGGGCTTGGAATGAGGGACTGGGACCCAGAGTGGGAACAGGGATCCAGTATGGGACCAGAAAGAGGGACAGGCACAGGGGATGTGTACAGAGACCAGAAATGGATGTGGGAATAATGGAATGGGACTGAGACTGGGACCGTGTGTGGGAATGGAATGGGAAGGAGGCAAGGATTGGGAATTTGGGACATAGAATGGGGACAGGGACCTGGACTACAAGACTTAGAGTGGGAAGGGAACCAGGAATAAGGGACAGGGACCAGGACTACAGGATCGACACCAAGAATGAGACAGGGAATGCAGGACAAGGACTGGGAATGGGACTGGGGATGGGAATATGGGAACAGGACAGGGAATGTGGAAGCAGCAAGCACAGAGAGAATCTGGGATGGGGATCAACAGCAGTGCTGCAGTGAAGCCCATCGGGGCTGGGAGCTCTGCAGCTGGGCCTGCCCTGGGCTGCTGCGGCCCAGGGCCCAAAGGCTGGAGCTGCAGCCTTGCTCCTGGGGCAGAACAGCAGCCTGGTGCAGGCCCATGGCCCCTGCACGGCCCCAGCAGGAGGGAGAGCTCTGAGCCCAGGGCTGCTGGCAGGATGGGCTGCTGTGGCCAGCTGGGGGCCTGTGAGCAATGCCCAAAGCCTTGTGCTCTCTGCAGCTGGCTAAGGGCAGCAGCAGGGCTGAAGGGTTCGTGTGGCACAGGTAGCCCGAGCTGTGGAGCCCTCAGGCCCCCGTGGCAGAGGCGCCCTCAGGAACGGCACCAGGACTAGCACCGGCTGTGGGGATTGGTTGTGGCTTTAGATCTTCCCAGAGCAGAGCAGTTGCTGGCTGCTGTAAAGTTGTTTCTTGTGAAGGCATGTCAGGCTCCAAAGGCAAAGAGCCCAAAGCTCTCCAGTCCTTGTTCAATCTCTCTGCCATAAAGTCCCGATGGAAGCAGGAGCAGCTCTCTGCTGCAAGAGGTCGAAGCTGCGGCTGGTGCAGAGTCTCCAGAGGCAGATGCTCCCTGGCCTTTCTTCTTCTGTTCTTTTCTTCTTCATCTTCCTCTTCTTCTTTCTCATGGGCTGGTACTGGTGATAATGGTGGTGGGGGAGGAAGAGAGAGCGACGAGAGAGAAACAAGAGAGAGCTCTGGATTCAATACACAGATTTTTATTGACAAATTATCCAATGAGCTAAAACCATGAACCTGATGAATTTCTCCTAAACCTATTAGAATTCCGTAATACTAAAGTCTACATATAACTTGTGCATATGGCCTATCTGTTCTATGTGAAGAATATATAAAATATTCCTACTGTCATTTTATTTTGTCTAGAACTAAGTTTTTAATGTCTCAATGCAGCCACTATTTTATAGGAGATTCCACGACTTTTACTTTTTATGGTATTTATAAATATTTATACATACTTCACACTAAGATTTAAACTTCTACTTCATATCTATGCTACTTAATATTTCTAATTCCTTCTACTAAAACTTAGGCCACTATTTAATGTCTGTGTGGTTTCCTGTATTTTAATTTCTCAAAATATTTTAAATTTAATTCTTGCATACTGTTTTCTTTCAGAGGGAGTCAAAGAGGCTTCTCTGTTCCACTCTCCAACAACCAGGAATGGGGACAGAGACTGAGAGTGGGGACTGGGAAAGGGACATTGGAATGCGAATGAAAACGGGAACAGGGAATAGGAATATGGGAACACAACAGGGAATATGGAAATAGAAATTGGGGAGAAAATATGGGATGGAGATTTAGAATATGAGACAGGGAACAGACATGGGGATAGGGCAACAGGACTGAGAATGGGAATATGGGAAGGGGATTGGAAATATAGAAATGGAAATATGGGAATGGGACCGGGATCAGGAATACTAGAAGGGGAACAAGACAGGGATTATGGGACTGGGAATATGTGAACGGTAACCAGGCAGAGAATACAGGACAGGGAGTGATACCAGGAATGGGATCTGAACTGGGACAGGGGCAGGAGTGGTGTGAGACGGGAATGGGCTGAGGGCAAGGGCAGTGACAGTGGGGAGAGGAGGATCCTGGACAGGGGACAGCGGGAGCTGGGTTAGGGGGAAATGGGGAGGGTGTCAGGGCAGGGGGTCCTTGATGAGCTGCCCCAGAACCTCCGTCAGCATCTCCCAGTGCAGCCAGAGCCGCTGGGCCTGGGGTGCCCAAAGCCCTGAGCAACCCCCAAGGAAACCTGAAGTCCCTGGAATGCAGGGTCCCCCACATCCTCTGGAAGATCCCCCTGTGTCTGCAGGCATGTCTTAGTTCAATGTCTTCAGTTTTACCCCAGTGCTGGGTGTCTGGGAAGGACAAAGAGAAACATAAAGAAAATCCAGGTCACAGGGAGCCAGCACGAAGCTTTTCCTGCACTCGGGGCACTCACAGGGCTTCTCTCAGTGGAGACTTCGTTGGTGTTGGGTCAAGGTAAATCTTCTGGAGAAGCTCTTCCCACACTCGAGACACTCATAGGGTCTTTCCCCAGTGTGGATGCGCCGGTGGGTGACGAGGGTGGAGTTGTGCTTGAAGCCCTTCCCGCAGTCATGACACTTATAAGGCCTCTCATGCAAGTGACTGTGATAGTGCTGGAGGAGATGGACTCTTCTCAGAAACCCCTTCCCTCATTTATCACACTCATAGAGCCTCTCCCCAGTATGGATGCACTGGTGCATGATGTGAGTGCAGTTGTGCTTGAAGCCCTTCCTGCAGTCAGAGCAGTGGAATGGCCTTTGATCCTTGTGAATGCGATAGTGCTGGAGGAGCTTGGAGTTGGTCTGAAATCTCTTCCCGCATTTATCACACTCATAGGGCCTCTCCCCAGTGTGGAACCTCTGGTGCACAGTCAGGTGTGAGCTGTGGCTGAATCTCTTCCCACACTCTCCACACTCATAGGGCCTCTCTCCAGTGTGGCTCCTTTGGTGCACAGTCAGGTGTGAGCTGTAGCTGAATCTCTTCCCACACTCCCCACACTCGTAGGGCCGTTCCCCCGTGTGGATTCTCTGGTGTCTGATCAGGTCAGACCTCCACCTGAAGCCCTTCCCACATTCCGAGCACTTGTGGGGCTTATCCCTATGGTGAAGCTTCTCACGCAGTCCCAGCTCCGAGCTCCGGCCACCTCCCCGGCCCGGGCTGGCTCTTTCCTGCTGGGATCCCCAGGCTGTGTGTTTGCAGCCCCTCCTGCTGCAGGATCTGTGGGGCTTTTCCTCCCCCTTGCATTCCTGCACCGTGGAGCTGCTGCAAACGGCCTCTTTCCCAAGGCTGTGCCGCGGGGATTTGTCCTCCCTGCTGTCCGTGCTCAGCTCCTTGTCTGGGGGAGGAAGGACAAGGAGAGGATGGGATTTGCCTCTGTGCCAGAGGGAAGGGCAAGGAGATCCCCCCAGGGCTGTGCTACAGCCGGGGCCGTGCTGGGCTGGGAGATGGAGCAGGACACAGTGGGAAAGGGGCACTGACTTCCTCCTCACCTGCCTGGAGCTCCTGGGCCATCGACCTCGTCCTCACGGCTTCCTTTGCAATGCAGCCAAAGTTTCGGAAATCCTGGTTTGGGGGAAAACAAGGGCTGAGCACATTGGGTTTGATGGTGGCTCTGCCCAAGGGCAGCTGGAGAAGTCAGCGCTCCTTTCAGCCTCGGGGGCCTGGACCCCGCTCAGCACCAACCTCCCGCACCCCTCCAGGCTGCCGGGGGTCCCCCGGCTTCGGGATCGCCCCTCTGTGCTCTCCCCACTCCGGGGCTCGGCTTTGGGCTCCTGCAAGATCCAAACATCCCCAGAACCTCAAAGTAAAACCCTCCCAGAGCCCCCCCCATGATGGATTTGGGGCGAGCTCCCCCTCCCCGCTCACCTGCGGGATTTCTGGGGGCGATGGTGTCGGACTCGGGAAAACTGCGGCCTCAGCGAGCCATCGAGGGAAGCGCGTGTTTCCAAAATCGCTCCTCCCCGCTGCTTCTCTTCTGTCTCTTCCCGTTCCCCCTCTTCCTCTCGCTCCTCCTCCGCTCCCAGGGGTCTTGCAGCGCAGCCAGAGCCGCTGGAACTGGGGTGCCCAACGCCCTGAGCAACCCCCAGGTCCCTCCCAGGACCCCTCAAATCTCTAGAGCCGAGCGTCCCCCGCATCCCCTGGAAGATCCCCCATGTCCCCAAGCAGGTCGTTGTTTAACATCTCTATTTTTACCGTGGTTTTGGGTGTTTGGGAAGGACAAAGAGAAATACAGAGAAAATCCAGGCCACAGGGAGGATGTGGAGCCCCCAGCCAGGTGTCTTCCCAACACGGATCAGCAGCACCAGGGCTCAGGGGGGCTCTGCCCACCGGGGGTCCCTGGGGATCATCCAGCGTGGATCCTGCCATGGGGATGGAGCTGCAGCAGGGCACTGTCTTGGTTTGAAAGACAGGTGTCTGCTAAGGAGCTCTGGAGCTTCTCTTGAAACAGAAAATGGAAACTCCCTCCCTCTAAATTAATATGACTTGGAAATTAAGGAGCTCCCTGGCAAAGATATGGGATTTAGAATAGCAGTTTTTCACTGGGAAAATGAAAATAAAAGTATAGTAATATAAGACCAAAACACTGGCAGGGTCAGAATGCAACCTGTAACCCTGTTGCTGAGGGTGTTGGTTACAGTCTGAATAATGGTACCTGTAGTTTTCTTGGAGGGACAGATGTGGTTTTGTTGAAGCAATGATTTTGGAGAAGGGTGTAGTTACTTTTTTAATATCTGTTGGTGATGAAGAAAGGCCTGGTTTCTTCTGAGAATTTAGTGGGAAAGGCTGCTCTGATATTTCAAATTTCAGATTTTATTTAGGTAGGAAATACTTGGCTTTTCATCTTGTGTGGGGTATCTCCCCATAAGATAAAACTCCTTGTGGGGAGGAATTGTGAGGGATGGGTCATGGAAGAGATAAGAAGCCCTGCTCCACCTGGTTTCAGCAGATGGTGATAGAATATATAGTTGTGCTTTTATTTTGCATTGCAACTTAAGACATTATCTACTCCTTATTTTATTACCATTTGCATCCTACCATAATTAATACCTTCTTTCAACTCTGCTATATATTTTTATCCACAGTGAAACTTTAGACACAGTTCTGTCCTGGTTTGAAATGACAGGTGTCTGCCAGTAGGGGCAGAAGTTTCCCTTTTTGGAATAGAGACTTTGGTTCCACTCCCCTCCCCCAAGTATTATGATTGTTTGAATCAAGGACTCTGAGGCAGAGATAAGGGGGGTGGGAATAACAGCTCTTTTACTAATATATCTAACTATACAAACAGAAAACAATAACAGTTAAAATTGCTAACAGAACGAAATAGGTAACTCGGTGTCAGTCACTTTAGATGCAAGCACGCTGTCTCTGTGCTTAGTCCAGAGCCCGGATCTGCCAAAAAGGCAAGCGGGAAACAGAGGCAGGAAGGAGGGGGGAGGGGCAGCAGCGGCCACGCCGGTCCCGAGCAGGAACGGGCTGCAGCGGCGGCTCCTCGCTCACCGTGTGTGTCCGGGGGATCAGCTGTGTCCGCAGAGGCAGGAGGCTGGAACAGGGCAGATGCAGGGCAGGTGATCGCAGAGGGTCTGGCTCTGCTGTGCTCGGCCGTGCGGTTGAACGATCCCAGGCGTCCTCCTCCCAGCTCGCCAGAAACGCGAGTGCCCTCCCGGAAACCTCAGAGGCCCCTCCGGGGCAGTCCCCACCCACCCCTTTGTCTGGACCCATCAGGGACCCTGGGTGTAACCCGGCCAGCTCCATTGGCATGATAATGGGAAAAATTCTTTCAATTGACACAGTAACAGAAAAACACTCAACCCCAACATTATCCACCCCGAATTTTTTCCATGCCAACATGCTACATCATATTGAAACCTTTAAATTATATACATACATGTAGTTACAGGCACAGTATCATATATAGTTCACCCTAGAACAAGGTCCCCTTGGGGTATGCATCGGGTCTCTCCATCCTTTTGCATCACCAACAAAGTGCAACCTGGTCCTTGAGCGAAAACCACCCCACGAACAGGATTGTCTTTGCTGGAAGCAGAGTTCACCCAGACAGTTTTCCCTAACATGCCTCTCAGGTGTACCACTGGAACCTTATCTCCATCTGCTGCTCACAAGGGCTCTGACTGGGCAGGGCCTGCTCGGTTAGTGGAACCTCGGGTATTCACTAACCATGTGGCCTTTGGTAGATTGATCTCCCAGTTCTTGAAAGTCCCCCCACCAAGTGCCTTTAAGGTGGTTTTAAGCAGACCATTGCACCGTTCGACTTTCCCAGCCGCTGGTGCATGGTAGGGAATATGGTACACCCACTCGATGCCGTGTTCTTTAGCCCAGGTGTTTATAAGGCTATTTTTGAAATGAGTCCCATTGTCTGACTCAATTCTTTCAGGGGTACCATGCCTCCAGAGGACTTGTTTTTCCAGGCCCAGGATGGTGTTCCGAGCAGTGGCGTGGGGCACAGCGTAGGTCTCCAACCATCCAGTGGTGGCTTCCACCATGGTCAGCACGTAGCGCTTGCCCTGGCGGGTCTGAGGCAGTGTGATATAGTCAATCTGCCAGGCCTCTCCGTACTTATATTTGGACCATCGCCCCCCATACCAGAGGGGCTTCACCCGCTTGGCCTGTTTGATGGCAGCGCACGTGTTACAGTCATGAATAACCTGAGAGATGCTGTCCATGGTTAGATCCACCCCTCGGTCTCGTGCCCACTTATAGGTGGCGTCTCTGCCCTGATGGCCTGAGGCATCGTGGGCCCCTCGAGCCAGGAACAGTTCCCCCTTCTGTTCCCAATCTAAGTCTATCTTTGAGACCTCTATCTGTGTAGCCTGATCTACCTGCTTGTTGTGCCTGTGTTCTTCATTAGCCCAACTCTTGGGAACATGGGCATCCACATGACGGACTTTCACGGGGAGCTTCTCTGCCCAAGTGGCAATGTCTTTCCACTCATCAGCAGCCCAGATTGGTTTTCCTCTACGTTGCCAGTCAGCCTTTTTCCACCTTTCCTGCCAACCCCACAGAGCATTGGCTACCATCCACGAATCAGTGTAAAGGTAGAGCTTTGGCCATTTCTCTCTCTCAGCAATGTCCAAGGCCAGCTGAACAGCTTTGAGTTCAGCAAGTTGACTCGATCCACCTTCTCCTTCGGTAGCTTGTGCAACCTGTCGTGTGGGGCTCCATACGGCAGCTTTCCACTTCCGGTTCATCCCCACAATGCGGCAGGAACCGTCGGTGAAAAGGGCGTAGCGTGTTTCATCTGCTGGCAGCTGGTTGTACGGTGGAGCTTCTTCAGCCCGGGTCACTTGCTTCTGCTCCTCTTTATCAGCGAGACCAAAATCTTCACCTTCTGGCCAGTTCGTAATTATCTCCAAAATCCCAGGGCTATTTGGGTTACCAATACGAGCGCGCTGCGTGATGAGGGTAATCCACTTGCTCCATGTGGCGTCGGTGGCCTGGTGAGTAAAGGGAACCTTTCCTTTGAACATCCACCCCAGCACTGGCAGTCGGGGTGCCAGGAGAAGTTGTGCTTCTGTGCCAATCACCTCTGAGGCAGCTTGAACTCCCTCATAGGCAGCCAAGATTTCCTTCTCTGTGGGAGTGTAGTTGGCTTCAGATCCTTTGTAGCTTCTGCTCCAGAATCCCAGGGGTCGGACTCGGGTCTCACCAGGCACCTTCTGCCAAAGGCTCCAGGACAGACCATGGTTCCCAGCTGCAGAGTAGAGCACATTCTTTACTTCTGGTCCTGTCCTGACTGGGCCAAGGGCCACTGCATGAGCGATTTCCTGTTTGATCTGGGCAAAAGCTTGCTGTTGTTCAGGGCCCCAATGGAAATCGTTCTTCTTGCGAGTGACCTGGTAGAGAGGGCTCACAATCTGGCTGTACTCAGGAATGTGCATTCTCCAAAAGCCGATAGCACCTAGAAAAGCTTGTGTCTCCTTCTTGCTTGTTGGTGGGGACATTGCAGTGATCTTATTGATGACCTCAGTGGGGATCGGGCGCCGTCCATCCTGACACTTCACTCCCAGGAACTGGATCTCTCGGGCAGGTCCTTTGACTTTGCTCTTTTTAATGGCGAAACCGGCTCCCAGCAAAATCTGGATGATCTTCTCTCATTTGTCAAACACCTCCATTGCTGTGTTCCCCCACACAATGATGTCATCGATGTACTGCAAATGTTCTGGAGCGTCATCCCTTTCCAGTGCAGCCTGGATCAGTTTGTGGCAGATGGTGGGGCTGTGCTTCCACCCCTGGGGCAGTCGGTTCCAGGTGTACTGCACGCCCCTCCAGGTGAAAGCAAACTGAGGTTTGCACTCTGCTGCCAAAGGAATGGAGAAGAATGCATTTGCAATGTCAATGGTGGCATACCACCTTGCTGCCTTGGACTCCAGCTCGTACTGGAGTTCCAGCATGTCCGGCACGGCAGCACTCAGCGGTGGAGTCACTTCATTCAATGCCCGATAGGCCACAGTCAGTCTCCATTCTCCATCAGATTTCTGCACAGGCCAGATAGGACTGTTGAAGGGTGAGAGGCTCTTGCTGACCATCCCTTGGCTCTCTAGATCACAGATCATTTTGTGGATGGGGATCACAGCATCTCGATTTGTCCGGTACTGCTGGCGGTGCACTGTCATGGTGGCAATTGGCACCTGTTGCTCAGTCACTTTCAGGTGTCCTACTTCAGAGGGGTTTTCTGACAGTCCAGGCAAGGTGTTCAACTGCTTAATGCTCTCTGTCTCTACAGTAGCTATTCCAAAAGCCCACCTGAACCCCTTTGGGTCTTTGTAGTAGCCGTTCCTGAGGAAGTCTATGCCTAGAATGCACGGTGCCCCTGGGCCAGTTACAATTGGATGTTTCTGCCACCCCTTCCCTGTCAGGCTAATCTCAGCTTCCAGCAAAGTGAATTCCTGTGATCCCCCCGTCACCCCAACAATGGAAACAGGTACCTTCCCCACATATTCTGATGGTATCAGGGTGCATTGTGAACCAGTATCAACTAACACTTTATGTTTCTGTGGCTTTGACGTGCCAGGCCATCGCACCCACGCTATCCAATAGATCCTGTCATTTCATGCCTCTCCCTGGCTAGAGGTAGGGCCCTTCTAGCCCTGGTTATTATTTCTTTCCTGGGCATACATAGTGGAGGTTCCTTCCAGGGGATCTGACAGAACATCCTCCTTGCTGTAATACCCTGCACCTTGCTTGTGGGAGGTTGAGGCTACCTTCATTTTAGTGCGGCTCCCTCGGTTAGCATTTCCCTCCCTGAGCTGACGCACCCGTGCTGCCAGGACAGAAGTGGGTTTCCCATCCCATTTTCCCATGTCTTCCCCATGGTCTCGCAGGAAAAACCACAGGTCAGCTCGTGAGGTGTACCCTTTCTCTTTTGCTGGGGGACGTGAAGCTCTGACTTGGGGGCCTGTGACTCGTACTGCTGCTACGTCGATCTTCCTCACCTCCTCAATTCTCTCCATCATCTCCTCCCTCATATCCCTAATCCTATCTTCGACTTGTTGGAGGTCCCTGGCCACGGCAGAGACATTAGCCTGCATTGGGCCATTCATCATGCTCTCAAAATTTCTGAGTTTGTTGGCAACAGAACACACTGTCTCTGGACTGTTATCGGCATTCATCATTGCTATGTAGGTGGTATATTGAGATGGACCCAAGGTTGCCAGATTCCATAACAACTGCCCTGTGCACTTGACCTTGTCAGGGTCATTGTCATGCTGTCCATCCCTCCCAAAGAGTACCTCTAATACTGCTGTCTCTCTCAGCTGCTGGATCCCTTCCTCAAGGGTCTTCCAGCGCATCCTACAGTGGTGCTCCTGCATTCTCTCTCTGTGTACAAACTTTTCTCTCACACTCATTAAAAGCCGGTCCCAGAGGGAAAGGAGGCCTTGCTCCCTTACGAATATCTGGTCCACACCTGAATCCTGGGCCAAGGATCCC
This sequence comes from Erithacus rubecula, assembly GCF_903797595.1. NCBI lineage: Eukaryota > Metazoa > Chordata > Aves > Passeriformes > Muscicapidae > Erithacus > Erithacus rubecula. The sequence goes on along the minus strand of NW_027635341.1, from coordinate 296,441 downwards.
AAATTCCTGGCCTCAGTTCCATCCAGTTGAACACCTGTTCCCGCAAGGTCCCAGACCCGGAGTAACCAAGTTGTAAAAGGCTCACGGCCCCGCCGAGCAATGTCTTTACGCAGGTTACGGTGACTATCGTATGAGAGGGACTCGGTGACAATCTCAACCTCTGGTTCCCTTGCTGGTTGTGAGGTCCCTCCTTGCTGATCCCCATTATCTAAGTGCCTCATTCTAATCTTAGATTTCCTAGTTTCCACAGGAGCAACTGCTGCTGGCTGTGGCTGCTGCTGTGATCCAGCTGGAACCTGGACAGATACAACATCTACGGGTTCCACTGCAGCACCATCTGACTCTCCCTCTTTAGGGCAGAGTTTCTCACCAGCTGGAGAAAAATGCTCCTTCATCATCTGGCTGTGCTCCTTAAACATCTGGCTATGTTCCTTCAACATCTGGCTTTGCTCCTTCAACATTTGACCTATATCCTTTACTAGAGCCCCCACCCACTCTGGGTGGCTCATTTCTGCGGTGGGCTGTGGGGCAGCATCAGGCTCTGGGGCAGCATCCCTAGTCCCTGAGGCAGAGGCAGGTTCTGGGGCAGCATCCCTAGACCCTGGGGCAGGTATCAGAGTTGTCGTCCAAGCCAATATTCCCTTGTTTCTGAATGCTAAGTAGAACAAGCCTACCAGCAACACCAGCCACTGTATAATAACACTGGCGATTAAAACAGATCTGAAATCCTTGAGGACCAGTGGGGTAGCCTCAAAAAACTGGGAGATGGGTTGGGAGAAAATTTCCCTTGGACTCGTTATCTCACAGTAAGTACCATTACTGAAATAGCCCCAGAAACATGCAGTTAGAGTACGATAGCTCCGGATCCATGCAACCGCTTCCCAGAAAAAATTAAAAACCCATGAATTCCTGACATAATCAATCCACCAAACCAATCGGACAATAGCCACAGCAACCTTGGTGAGGGGGCCCAAATTCAAAAAAGGGCTTACAAATGGGAGGGAGATGGCTGTGACCACATGGAACACAAACCAGATTAAACCAGACAACATATTGCCAATTAAGAGAGCTGTTATTCCTGTCTTAACTCTCACCTCAGTGCCCTCGAGCCTCACGTTGGGTGCCAAAATCTGTCCTGGTTTGAAATGACAGGTGTCTGCCAGTAAGGGCAGAAGTTTCCCTCTGGAATAGAGACTTTGGTTCCACTCCCCTCCCCCAAGTATTATGATTGTTTGAATCAAGGACTCTGAGGCAGAGATAAGGGGGGTGGGAATAACAGCTCTTTTACTAATATATCTAACTATACAAACAGAAAACAATAACAGTTAAAATTTCTAACAGAACGAAATAGGTAACTCGGTGTCAGTCCCTTTAGATGCAAGTATGCTGTCTCTGTGCTTAGTCCAGAGCCCGGATCTGCCAAAAAGGCAAGCGGGAAACGGAGGCAGGAAGGAGGGGGGAGGGGCAGCAGCGGCCACGCCGGTTCCGAGCGGGAACGGGCTGCAGCGGCGGCTCCTCGCTCACCGTGTGTGTCTGGGTGATCAGCTGTGTCCGCAGAGGCAGGAGGCTGGAACGGGGCAGATGCTGGGCAGGTGATCGCAGAGGGTCTGGCTCTGCTGTGCTCGGCCGCGTGGTTGAACGATCCCAGGTGTCCTCCTCCTAGCTCGCCGGAAACGCGAGTGCCCTCCCGGAAGCCTCAGAGTCCCCTCCAGGGCCGTCCTCACCCACCCCTTTGTCTGGACTCATCAGGGACCCTGGGTGTAACTCGGCCAGCTGCATTGGCATGATAATGGGAAAAATTCTTACAATTGACACAGTAACAGAAAAACACTCAACCCCCAACAAGTTCTCACTTAAGATTAGGTTTTCCTGTGGTACTCAATGGGTTTCTTTATCTTTCTGCATTACCTACAATTGTACGGGTTGGTTTGCCTTTGCTTGTGGTGGGCCTAATCTAAACAGTCTTAAAATTCCTTTTGTGTGCACTACAGGAACTTTATCCCCATCCACTGTGTGCAAGGCTTCAGACTGGGCAGGACTTGCTTGAGTGATGGACTCTCAGGTGTTGACTATTTAGGTGGCTTTTGTTAAGTTCATTTCTCAATTTTTGGATGTTTCCCTGCCAAGTGCCTTTAGGGTAATTTTAAGTAGTCTGTTGTACAGTTCAACTTTCCTGGCAACTGGTGTGTGATAAGGGATATGATCTATTTATTCAATATCCTGTTTTTTGGCTGAGGTGTTTCTAAGGCTGTTCTTGAAATGGGTCCTTTTGTCTGACGATTCTCTCAGGGGTGCTGTGTCTTTATAGGACTTGCTTTTTTGGGCTTCAGAGGGTGTTTTGAGTAGTAGTGTGAGGTACAGGGTAGGTTTCTAATGATCTAGTGGTGGTTTCTACAATTGTGCTCACGTAGCACTTGCCTTGGGGGGTTTGAGGCAGTGTGATGTAGTTCATTTGCTTGGCGGATTCTTTATACTTCTATTTGGAATACCGCCCCCCATATTAGAGAGGCCTTATGGGCTTGGCTTGCTTGATTTTAGCACATGTCTTACAGTTATGGATAACTTGAGAAATGCAATTTATAGTTAAATCTGCTTTTCAGTTTTGTGCCTACTTATAGGTGGCATTTTTGCCTTGATGGCTTGAGGCAGTGTGGGCCTATTCAGCTAGGAACAACTCTCCCTTATGTTGCTAATTAAAATTAATTGGTGATATCTCTATTTTTGCAGCTTGATCTACTTGCTCCTTGTTTTAGTGTTCTTTATTAGCCTGACTTTTGGGCATGTGGCTGTCTACATGATGGACTTCTAGAGATAGTTTGTCTGAGTGGCAATGTTTTTCCACTCATCAGCAGCCTCAATTGGTTTTCCTTTATGTTGCTAGCTGGCCTTTTCTTACCTTTCTAGCTAACTCCACAGAGCATTGGTTACTATTTCTGATTCAGTATAAAGGTAGAGCTTTGGCCAGTTCTCTCTTTCAGCAGTGTCCAGGGCCAGCTGAATGGCTTTGAGTTCAGCAAGTGCACTTGATTCACCTTCTCCTTCAGTAGCTTGTGTGACTCATCGTGTGGGGCTCCCTGCAGCCACTTTCCACTTCTGGTTCATCTCAACCATGAGACAGAAACTGTCAGTGACAAGAGCACAGAGTGTTTCTTGTGCTGGTAGTTGGTTGTATGGTGGAGCTTTTTAGCCTGGGTTGCTTGTTTCTGCTCCTTTTTGTTAGTGAGACTAAACTTTTTATCTTGTGGCCGGTTTTAAGTGTTTTTAAAATTTCAGGGTGATTTGTGTTTCTAATCCGGCCATGCTGTGTGATGAGAGCAATCCATGGGCTCCATGTGGTGTGGGTGGCGTGGTGGGTAGAGGAGCCTTTTCTTTAAACATCCACCCCAGCACCGAGAGTCAGGGTGCCAGGAGGAGTTGTGCTTTTGTGATAATTTCTTTTGAGGTGGCTTGAACTTTCTTATAGGCGGATCAGATTTTGTTGGGTTTTTGGTGTTTTTTTTCTGAGTGTAGTTTGCTTCAGTCTTTCTGTAACTTTGGCTCTAGAATTCTAGAGCTCAGCCTCGAGTCTCCCCAGGCACCTTCTGCTAAAGGCTCCAGGACAAGCCCTTGTTCTTGGCTGCAGAGTAAAGCACATTCCTCACCTCTGGTCTTGTCCTGACTGGGCCAAGGGCATTGCATGAGCCCTCTCCTATTTCCTTTCCCAGGCCCACATATTTTTATTTATTTTTTTATCATCCTCCTTGTTTATAATTCTGTCTGTCATTCTTCCTTCTTCTGGTATCACCCCTATTCCCAGCTTTACCTGTAAATCTCTCCCTAATAAGTTGCTGCCTGCCCCAGGAACCAATAAGACATCTCCCAGCCAAATTGTTGTTCTCCCTCGATTATTATATCTTTAATGATAGGCACTGTGAACTCTTCTCCTTTTGCCTCTGTTACTTGTCCTGTGCTTTATTTATATTACAGCCTTTTGGGGCTTTTAATAGGCAGGTTCTTTCTGCCCCTGTGTCAATCATAAACTTTAATTCCTTTCCCTGTGGACCTATTTTAAAAGTTCCAATGCTCTTTTTTAGTTTTGGGGAAGCATCAGAGGACATCTGCCATTTAACAGAACTCCTTGTGTTTTGATATGGCGCTTCTCTTTAAGGGAAAAGGTGCTTTGGACAGCCAAGTCCATTGTTGATAAGGGAACAGAGGTTGGCGTTCCCTTGCCTGAGTCCCCCGAGGACGGGGACGGCGTGTGGGCAGGGGCTGCCCCCAGAGCCGCTGACCAGGCAGATCCTTCTGGCGGGTACCGGAGCAGGGCACGGGCAGCCGCACGGGCTGTGGCAGCTGGAGCGGCGGAGTCCAACACGGCTAGGCCGGGGCCGGCCGGGAATGGGACCGGCGGGGTGGCTGCGGGACAGGCGGGCGGGAGTGGAGCCGCTGGCGCTGCTGGCGCGGCGCTGGGGCGGGAGCCACAGCGGAAGCAGCAGCGGGAGCGGCGCTGCTTGTGCTGCCGGGCAGGGCCGAGAGTGGTGCCCTGGGGATTGTCGCCATAAAGGCGACGGGAACGGGGCTGCCGGTGCTGGCGGGCGATCCAGGGCGGCCGGGACGGGGCCAGAGCGTGCGGGGCTGGGGGAACGGGGAGGCAACATTTCTAGGGGGTCCCAGTTTTTTTCTTTGAGTTTCTGATATTTTATAAACTTTTACTCCCAGTGGCTCTTTTTCTTTTATCCAGCATGCAACATATTCTCCTTCTTCCAGATTAACCGGTTCTTTTGAATTTACAAATGTGTTTAAAGCCTGGCAAATCCAAGCCTCAAAAGACTCATATCTTGACCAGAAAACATGGTCAGATCTTATTTCTGTTTTCGCCCATTCTGTCATACAAAACTGAATCATCTTTACTTTTTCCTTTTCTCTTGTAGAAGGATCACCATCCCAATTATCTAACATAATTTCCAAGGGTCTGTCTTCAGGTATCTCTACTGGCACCTTTTTATCCCCTGTTTCTCCTGAGCCTTTTTTACTATTTTTTTGTCCCATCTCTCAAGATTTTATCTATTTGCCCCAGGCCTATTTCCTACTTCCACAACACTGCAATATTACTCCTCTCTTCCCCACAACAGTGTATTTCACCTTACTTTATAAAATTAAGATCAATAATCAGTACCATATACACTTCCATTCATTCACACTCACTCACAAGACACAAACACAAAAAATAAGGTACCTCTTACTTTTAAAGGTAGTTCTTAATATTTACTTAGGGGTATAAAATCTCCAAAGCCCAGATGTCTTAGTTCCTTGACATAGCAGCAATGAAAGCCCAGGTTTCTTGGATTTTTCTTTATCAATCCAGCAGCTCTTTTTTGTTTGTTTGTTTGTTTTTGTTTCCCAGTGGGTTGTACCAGGAAACCCTCGACTCCCTCCAAGGGGTCCTCAGCCCCTCCCACGGGGGGGAATTCTTTCACTCTTTTTCTCTCCCTTTGTTTCCTCACTGTCTGAGTGTCTCGAGGTACTTCAGACCTGCAGCTTTCGCAAACTCCGCACTCGCTTCGCAGGTCTGGGGTGACCAGCCCGCGTCTCACACACACACCACCCATCCTCTCCGGGTCCCCGAACATTACTTACAATCCTTTTTATTGCCAGGGACTTCATTCACAAGAATTGTGAGGATAATGCCGCGGTCTTAGGGAGCCCTTTTCCTTCTCCTTTTGCTTTATCTGCCTCCTTTTTGTCCTTCGTGTAGTCCGACCTGCAAACCCCAATCCACACCAGGAGAAGCGGAGCGAGGCTGCTGAAATTGGGCGAGGCGCGCCCCTCGCTCTGGGACCCCTGGGGTCTTGGAGATGAGGTGTTGATCCCAGACGAGACCCCAACTGTGAAAAACACGGTTCACTGCTTTGGGAGAATTAAAAGATTTAATAAAAGACAATAGGAGACATACATAAAGCAAAGGGTGAAAACGGCTGGGTTCTTGGCATGCTGCCGAGAGCACACCGCTGCTTCGGGAACAACTCTTTAAATACGTTTTACAATCCATCCCTTTGTTAAATATCCATAGACCTTCATGCATAGTCAGCTGTTTCTGGGAACTGTTAAGCATGGCCACTCCTTGGGTCCGCCTTTTTAGAGCATGTGTGTTTCTTGGCTTGTGGTTTTATTCTTCTCCCTTTTAATTTGGGTGGTGGTCCCAGCCGGTGAGTGCTGATAATTGTCTTGTCAGCTGCAGGGTCCCCATCACATGTTCACGAGCTGTTATCTTTGACTAAGCGGGTAGTTTAAGCATAGTATCTCTAAAAAACTTATGTCGGACTTGTACTATTAACCAAGATTATATCCATATAGAAATCCTATTTTAACATTATACATACAGCATTTGTCCAAATACTTGCAAAGAGCCAACAACATGTCATGCATTTATAACACAAATCTATTTCGTGTCAGCTCCAAAAACCCCTCCCCCCTTCAAAAAAAACACCCAGGATATTTGGGGCGAGCTCCCCCTCCCCGGGCACCTGCGGGATGCGGGGGGCGATGGTCTGGGGGCGAAGGAGCTGTGGATACAGAGAGCGGGGAACGCACGTGGTGCCTCCTCTCGATCCTCCTTATCCTTCCTCCTCCTCTGTCTCTCCTCTTCCTCCTCCTCCTCCTCCCCTTCCTCCGACCATCTGGCCGCTTGGCCGGGCTGGGACATGAAGGGAAAAGGCCTGGAGACCCCCAAACCCTTTGAAGGGGAAAATGGGAAAGAGGTGGGAGAGGGGGGGCAGCGGGAAGTGGGACCCACTGAGGGTCCCCCAGTTATCCCCAGGACCCCCAAGCCCCGTCTCAGCCCCTCCAGTTCCCTCCGCACCCCCGGCTGAGTGGGGGGCTCAGCCCAGGACCCGTCATCGTTCGGGGCTCCCCCGAGTGCAGCAAATGGGAGAGTTCCCGGCTCGGAGCGGCCCCAGAAGAGGAGCAGATCCTGTCCCTCTTTGAGGGCGTTTAGGGCTCTTCAGGCACCTTAGAAGTTTTTCTCATTTTGTGCTTTTTTGGGGGGAATCCCACCACTACAAGGGTGCTTTTTCCTACCCATTTTAGGGTGTTTGAGGGGTCGCAGCCCCAAAGGCGCCTTTTAAGGGGGGGATTATGACGGCTTAAAGTGACATTTGTAGGAGAGCCCCCACTACAACCCCCTGTAGGAGATGTTTTGTCCCCAAGGTGGATTTTTTGGGGTTCTCTCTACCATCGCCGCTTTAAGAGCCATCTATAGTCGGTGCCCACTGTAACTCCCCGTAAAAAGTGCAACACCACTCCCTTGATTCCAGCAGAGGAGCCCTGAGGGGGGTTGGGGGTCCTGGGCAGGTTTGGGGGTACCTGGGTGATGCCAATGATGATGATGGGGACCCTGTGCTGGGTATAAACGCTTGGGAAGGTTTCTATGGGGAGTTTGTTGCTCCGGGGCTTGTTGGTGACTTTTTGGGAGTTCCCAAGAGGTGCAGATGGGGGAATATGAATGATCCCTGGGGTGGAATTGGGGGTCCCAAGGTGGTTTATGGATACCTGCTGGTGATGGACATGGGGACCCCGTGCCAGGTGTAAATTGTCTCAAGGTGATTCTCGGGGAGTGTTGGGAGGTCCTGTGGGACTTTTGATGTTCTCAGAGGGTTTGGGGGTCCCGTATGGGGTTTTGCAGCCTTGGACAGGTTTTGGAGGGTCCCAAAGATGTTTTCATAATACCAGGGAAGGCTGAGGTGTCGCAGAGGGGGGTTGAGGGTTCCTGGGAGGTTTTGGGGGTACCTGGGCAATGCCGGTGACAGAGCTGGGGACCCTGTGCTGGGTATGAACCTTCTCACTGCACTCGGGCAGCGCCAGCGTGTTCAGGGAGATCCTGGGGGGACCGGAGGGTTCTCTGCAAATCCCAGGGGACCCCAAATGCTAAAGGACTCCCCTGAACTCCTCTCAGTGCTGGATCTGCTGCAAGCATCTCACCCAAAACCCTGAGAACTGTGATGAGTGACAGCCTAGGAGTGTTTCTCACTGTCTGCCACACTCCACAGAACACCCCAGGCAGAGCACTCCAGGAGTGAACTTCCATGGGATTCTTCCCCTTCTGGTTTCATCCCTGCCATATTTACAGAGACATTCCTGGCAGGTGTGCCCCAGGTCATGTGTGAATTCCTCAGCCTCGATCTCCTCAGTTTCCCAGCACCTCTTGGTGACCTGGGCAGCGCCGGCAGCGACCACGAATGTCCCAGATGGCAGCTGGAAGGAGAGGAATTCCCGGCCGTCCTTGGTGAGCCCATGGGATCCGCGGACGCTGCCGTGAGACAGGAGGGCACAGGCGGAAACCTCCTGCAGCAGGGGTTCCCCGTATGCAGCAAAGGGAGCTCCAAGGGTCCCCGGTTTCCCCACCTGCAGCACGCGGCGGGGAAAGCCGGGATGGCCGGGAATAGGGGTCAGTGTTCCCTCAGTGTTGAGAGAAGGAGGGTCTGGGTGCTGGGAAAGGCAGGAATAGGGGTGCAGGGAGTCTCTGGGTCAAGGAGAAGTGGACTCTGCAGGCCAGGAGAGGCGGGATGGCCGGGAAAGGGTTGCCGGGGTTACTGGTGCTGGATAAGGGGGTGCAGGGTGGAGGGCATGGCCGAAAAGGGGGGTTCGGAGGGATCAAGGCACCCGGGAATGGGGATGTAGGGGCCCCTCCGTGGTCCGGAATGGGCGATCAAAGAGTCCCAGGGCCGGGGGTCCCTCTCAGCTCTGGCCGTCCCCCGAGGCCCCCAGGAGCTCCCCGGCCCCAGCGCTGGAGCCATGGCGCTGCTCAGCTGCGGCCCCGTCCCCAGTTTTGGCCCCGCCCCCTGAGCAGCTTCCAGCCTCGCCATTGGCGCCGCTCTTTCCTGCCAGCCAATGGCAGCCCGAGTGTGCAGAGGCGTCACCGGTCGCCAGGCAGATCCTGGCATTGCCGCCGGCTGCGGAAGGCAAAAGCCAAAGCGCCCGAGGTACCGTGGGGGCAGGGCACGGGGCAATTCCCGGGAATTCCCTTGGATCCCCTCCCGGGATTCCCCAAGACCCTCCTCGGCCGCGCACTGCGGGACCCCCGGGCCGGGCTGTGCTCAGATCCCGGGGCCTGCGCTCCAACTCTGCCTGCAACCCGCCGCCTTCGGCCCAAAGCGGGGCGAGCACCGCCAGCCGCGGATCCATTTTTTTCCTGCGCCTGCGGCTCCGAGCCCCGGCGGAGCAGGACTGGGCGCTGCAACTGCGAGCCCTGATTGCAAATCTCCTTCTCTCTCTTTCTCCTGTTCTCTCCCTTTGCTGTGAGTGATCATCAATCCCAGAGCGGCCGGAGAGCCCCGAGTCCAGAACCGAAGCCTTTAACTTTGGAGCTCTTTATTACTAGAAGCAGCAGAGAACGTACTGCTGCCTAGCCACGTCAGAAACGAGGTACCACACACCCCTTGTGAACTCTCACAGAAACGGGGGTGTGTGTTTCCAAGCTCGTGGGACTGCCCATGGACTTGCTGTGTCTAGTGTTGTTTAGGGCTGTTTGTATATAAATTTGCTTTTCATAAGATGGTGACATTACAACTGGAGGACGAAGGCAATTTTTAGCAGGTGGAGCCATAGCTGACTGTATGGTGTCCGGAGGGTTCCCGAATCTTGTTTTGGCTTGCTGTTCCAGGGGCTGTTTCTCTTCAAGGAAACTCCCCTGAAGAGTGGTGTTTCGGGAGTCTTGTGATTTTACATGTTGGGCGCGTTCTTTCAATTGATGGACAGGAGGGGAGCAGCAGCAGCCAGGCCGAAAATGAGGTAGGGGAGAGGGAGGAAGTGGGAAGTAACAGGGAACAAACTGGAACAGGGAATACAACGAACTGGATTTAATGAAGGGAATACAACAACTGGATTAAAGAATGAACTGGGGTCATACAAAACAGTGTATCACATGATAAGGTAAGTGACAATTCCAACTCTTTAACAATCCTCACTGACAACCTTCAGGGGAGATCATTTATCACAGTGCTGTAGCTCAATATTAAATCTGGTTTGTGATGATCCTGTGCTGGGGATTTTTTAAATGCTCTTAGCCTCTGGATCATAACAGGGTGAAGGAGCCCTGGCCCAGGCTCTGGCCCTGGGACACGGGGACGCTGCCGGGGAGTCCCTGTCCCCCTGTGCCACCCCCAGGGCCCAGCCCCTGTCCCAGTGTCAGGCTCTGGGGTTGATCTTGTTGAACATCCTCTGGGGGAGGCTGCAGAATGGGGGGCGGGGGGACCTGGGGGGACAGGGGACCCCCCTGTGCACGAGCAGCGTTGGACTGTGAGGGGGGAACGGGGCAGAGTGACCTCCCCAGTGACCTCACACAGCCCTGGGATGTCACACAGCTCTGTGATGTCACACAGCACCCTATGATGTCACACAGCTCTGTGATGTCACACAGCACCCTGTGATGTCACACAGCACCCTATGATGTCACGCAATACCCTATGATGTCACACAGCACCCTATGATGTCACACAGCCCCTGTGATGTCACACAGCCCTGTGCTATCACACAGCCCTGTGATGTCATACACTCCCTGTGATGTCACACTGTCCTGTGATGTCATATAGCCCCTGTGATGTCACACAGCCTCTGTGATCTGTGAAGTCACAGTCATTGCTGTGATGTCACACAATCTGCCCTGGGATGTCACATGGCCATTCTGTGATGTCACATCCTGCTCCAGGATGTCACAGCCCCTCTCTGATGTCACATAGCCACCCTGTGATGGCAGAACACACTCTCTGATTCCACAGCCTTCTCTGGGACATCACACAGCTGCTCTGTAATGTCACAGTCTGCTGTTTGATATCACAGAGCCGCCCTCTATGATGGCACAGTCTCCTCTGTGACCTCACTGCCCTCTCTATGATGTCACACAACCGTCCAGTGCTGTCACAGCCCACTCAGCAATATCACAGCCTGTTCTGTGATGTCACAGCCCAATCTGTGACCTCACACAACCCACCCTGTGCTTTCACACAGCCACTTTCTGACATCACAGCTGCTCTCTGGCTCCATGACACAGCCACAGAGGTGCTGCTGTGCCACAGCCCCCTCTGGGACATGACACAGCCCCTGCCAGTGCTGAGCACCTGTGAGCTCTGCCTGTGCCCTGCTCGTGTCCCTGCCATGCCCTGGCAGTGTCCCAGCCCTGCTGGGCTGTGCACAGGAGCTGCTCCTGGGCAGAGCTGTCTCTCTGCAGTGCTGCCCTTGCCAGGAGCTGCCTCTGTTCCAGGAGCCTGGCCCAGCTCAGCAGCACAGGCACAGCAAAAGGACTTGAATCACCCTCTCGGGGCTTTGGTGCTGTTTGCATTAGACTCAGTCCCTGAGAGAGTATGCTCAAAAAACTTCTCAAGAGCTCCAAGTGAGATTGAAGCACTGAAGTTTCTCATATTTAACTAGATTCCAGTGAGGGACAGGACTGAGAAAGTGTGCTCAGGTCCCAGTTAGAGCAGAACACTGGAGGCACTGATGGCAGGAGGGGACAAAGCAGGGAAAGGTGTCTCTGGTGCTGAGCACAGCTGGATGTGTTTCAGCAATGCAAAGGGCCAAGGGCTGAGCCCCAGCCCCTGGCAAGGCAGATCCTATCCCTCCCTCATTGCTCAGGGCTCTTCCCGGGGCACTGGGCTCTGGGCATGTGCAATGCCAAGGGCAGGACCATGGGGCAGCCCCTGCCAGGCTGCGGAGCAGGGACAAGGAGGCAATGAGGCCCCAGCACAGCAAGGCTCACTTGTCCCCTGCTGGCCTCAGGCCCAGGGCCAGCAGCCATGGCCCAAGTGCTGCAGCAGTTGGCTCTGGCAGGGCCTTTCAGCTGCTGCCCATCCCTGTGCCCTGTGCAGCCCAGGCTGTCCTACGGTATCCATGCCCTGCACCTCTGTACCTGCAGGCTATCGTCATCCCCCGGCTGCCCCACCTCGCTGGCCCTTCCTTTGCTGACAGCTCTGCCTCCTGCCTGCCTCTCCCTGGCCGCATGTTATGGGCTGATGTTTGGACTGGCCCCTCTTTTTGCTTTCCCCGTGCAGCTGCCGGTCCCTCCCTCGGACTGTTTTATCTAGGCTGGTGTTTCCCGGCTCTCTCTTGCTGCGCTTCGGTTGTGGGCTGTGTCTTGCTCTCTGCCGTCTGCTCAGCTGTAACCCCCTCCCCTGGCTGCTTTGGCCGTTTTTTTTCCCTTTTCCCCCAGCTGTTTTTTCTGTGCCCCTGTTTTGGCTTGTCTTGGGTTTGCTTTTGCTTGTCTTGGGCTCGCTTTAGCTTGTCTTGGGCTTGCTTTGGGCCTGCTCCCGGCTGCCCCTCCCCCTCTCTCCCTTCTCCCTGCTCCAGGGATTTGCACCGACTCCGGAGGATGAGGATCTGGACTTCGGGGGCCGCTGCTGGAGGTCGGCTTGGGAGGCTCTGCCGCTCTCCCCGGCGAGGACCGGCTGGGTTTGTCTCATCTGGGTTTGGGTTGGGGAGTGTTTCTTTTGTATTTTTGTTAATAAAAAAGTCTTTTCCATTTTCACCTGAAGAACAATTCTTTCTGAGCTCAGTGAAGGAAGGAATTGTGAAAAAGAAAAGGGGGGGGGGCCCTTTGGAGCTCTTTTTCCCCAAATTTGTCCTAAACTTGGACACCGCACAAAGCCTTGGGCTAACCCAGACTCTTTCTGGAGGATGCATTGCACTGTCACTGTGGGGTCTCCTGAGTCTGAGTTCCCTACAGCAGGACATGTAGGTGGTTTGGAGTTCGTGTTCTTCCCAGCCCGGCCACCAAAGAAACGGCAGAAGCTGTTTTTCAGGGTTTTCCAAGGTTGTTTATTGTTTCTTATCTAAGAAATTCTTTCTCTAGCTAACAACAGTCTGTTCAGCACGTCGATCCAGGGCACAATATCCTGCCCTTGGGCAGGACTTATCTTTTATATTTTCAATTACATACCTAATATTTACAATTACTTTCCGATACATGACAATTTTATTAGTGTCCAGCTCTGTCTCAGTCCAATCTAAGAATACCAGCTTGGCATTCAACATGGATGCCATGAAGAAGAAAAAGGAAAAGACATACCAATCCCAAAATCCTCATATTAGCTATGAACCCCCTAATAGAGACATTTCTAGAAATTCACTTTTCTGCCTTCTAGCAGTCTAATTTGTACTCTACTTATTTTTTGTGACTTGTAATTCTTCCTGCAATGTTGGTAGATTTTTCCAGGGACTTAAATCCAGTCCCCAGGACCCCTGGGCACCTTGCCAGGTCCTCTGAGACCCCTGGCAGGGGAGTCTTGAGGCATCCAGGGAATCCAGTGGAACATCCTGAACTCCCACATTGCACCACAGTCCTGCCAAGATAGGGAAATTCTGCTATCCTTGTTTCCATTCTTGACCACCCCAGCTGCACTTTACATCAATTCTTTCTTTCTCAGGTTGCTTTCCACGGTGTCAAATAGATCCACCATCTCTGAAATAGATGTTTAAACACTCTTATGGCTCTCCTCCACTCTCCTCAGTTTCCACCCCATGGAGCACAGAGCTCCTTTGTCTCTATACTGATCATGTACTCGAGGCCTCCAAATCCCACCTTGGGAGATCTCTGAGCCCTCTTCAAGGTGTTTTCAAATGAAAACATTCTGCTCACAATCTAACTAAATCACCAGTTCCCATGGGCAACCTGGCCTGTCTGTCCTGGGAGCGACTTTTGTCTGGGAGCAATCTTTAGATTGATGAAATTTTGGAGGCCAAATCCCAATTATGGCCATGGCCCTTTGATGATAAGGCTGGTTCTTTTCCATAGGAAGGAATAAATCCCCAGTATTCTAAGAGCAGATGAGAGGTAATTACCAGAGGCCAACAACAACCAGTCAGACTTGGTTGTTCTGGTAGCTTTTGTCTGGGAGAAACCCTTGTATATAGGGAATTTTTAAGGGGCAATACCAATTTCAGCCATAGGCATCAGGAAAGAGGGAAGGTTTTTACCCATGGGAAGAAACACACAGAGCCCCAGTGCTCCAGGGGAAGATGAGAGACAGCCCTTGACATGCCAAGGTCAGCTGGACTGGTCAGATGGCCCTCAAGAAGCCAAACCAGCCAGACCTGTTCCATGTCCGCTTGGTTCCACGGGTGCCCACAAGGTCACAATGGTTTCTTGGATCTGTTGTAGCCTGCATTGTCACAATGGCCCCTTAATTTCACAAGGCACCACAGTGTCACCATGGTCTCCACAGAAAGAAAACCATGGAGCCCCAGTGTTTCAGGGGCTGACGAATGGCAGACACCAGAGACCAAGGCCAGATAGACCTGTCTGTCCTGACAGGTATGTCTGGGGACAACCCTTGGATATACGGAATTCGGAATGTGGAATCCTAATTTTGGCCATGGGCCCGTGGAGAGGAGGATTGTTCTTTTCCATAGAAAGGCAAGCATAGAGCCCTGGTGTTTCAGGGCCAGATGAGCAGTAGACACCAGAGGCTGAGGCCAAGGCCAACCATTTGTCCTGGCAGGCCTTCATCTGAGTGCAACCTTTGGATATATGGAATTTTGTGGGCAGAATTCCAAATTCAGCCATGAATACCTGGATGAGAAGGTCAGTTCCTTCCCACAGGAAAGAAAGCACAGAGCCTCAGTATTTCAGAGTGAATTAGAGGCAAACAGCAGAGGCCAAAGCTAAACACGCCTGTCTTTCCTGGCAGCTTTTTCCATCCAGAAAAAACCCTTGCATATAGGGAATTTTGGAGAAGTACCAGTTTTGGCCATGGATTCCTGGGCAGGAAGGACAGTTCTTTTCCATAGCAAGAACAGCCCATGGCCCCCAGTGTTTGAAGGCAGAGGAGAGCTGACTCTCAGGAAGCCAAGGGAAGCCAGACTTGTTTGCAATGGCAGTCTTTGTCTAGAACAATCTCTGAATACAGGGAAATTTAGAGGTGGAATCCCATTTTGGCCATGGGTGTGTGGAGGAGTAGGACACAACTTTTTTGTTTGAAGGAAAGCCCAGATCCCCAGTGTTTCAGGGGCACATGAGAATAGACCCTTGACAAGCCAAGGGCAGTAGGATAAGTCAGGCCAAGCCAAGCAGACCTGTTACCTGTTCCTTTGGATTCATGGAGCCCCACAGTGTCACATTGGCCTCTTGTTTTCATGGGGCCCTGCAATGTCACAATGGTCCCTTTCTGTCGCTACCGCGCTGGGAGTCGCATGTCATAATGACAAAGGCTTCTCCAGCTAGATGGGTAAAGAAGCAATTTATTGAATGACTGAACCACACTTATAGTGTGGTTCACAAACTACAAATAGGACAGCAGTCCATTGGACAATAGAAGAAAACAACACTTTCCCACAAACCGTGAGAACTGTTTTTCAGTGAAGCCCAGGTGTTAATCTTGTTATTAATTGCTTTCTGTTTTTCACAAATGTTATCCTGGGAAAGGCTCAGGCTGGAACTGAGAAAACTGTCTCAGCCTGGAAAAGGCTTCTCTAGCATGAGAAAGAGAAAAAGGTTCCAAGCCTTGCAATTTTCAGCCTGAGGCTTCAATGGTGTCCACACCTTTCTTCCATAATGCCTTGCAGTGTCAAAGTGGTTTCCTTGGTTCCATGGGACTGCATAATGACAGAATGGGTCCTTGGTTCCACAGAGTGTCTCAATGGTCTCTGTGATTCCATGTAGTCTTGCAGTGTCCCAAGGGTCCCTTGTTTCCATTGGGTTCCTCAAGATCACAATGGCCCTGTGGCTGCACAAGGCCCAGCTGTGTCACACGAGCCCCTTGCTTCCTTGGGGCTCCACAGTGTAACAAGTGTCCCTTGCTTCCATGAGGCACTGCAGTGTCACAATGGTCTCCTTGCTTCCACAAGGTCCTGCAGAGCCCCTTAATTCAAGGCCTTGAAGTGTCACAGTGGTCTCCAGTATTCCATAAAGCCCCACAATGTCACATTCAGCCTTTGGTTCTATGGGGTCCTGCACTGTCACATGAACCCTCAGTTCCATGAGGGCTGCAGTGTCTCAATGGTCTCCTTGGCTCTGTGGTGTCTGTGGCAGGACATGTACCCACCCCTACTACAGACAGTCAGTGCATAAAGAGATAACCTGGGCTGAGACGCCCAGCAGGGGGTCATCTCTGGTGTCAAAAGGGCTCAGACCTCAGCTAAGAATCAACATCTTAGCCTGGAGAGCAAATGTGGGAAGAGATAAAATAAATATTCTTGACTGAGAGACACTGTTTTACAAACTATAAAAGACATACTAGTTATCACAGGGGCAGAAACTGCCACATGCACAGCCTGATGGTGTAAAGGACTGCTTCTTGTAGTTTGGAGAGATTCTATGGTTACTTCCCTGCGGACAGAGGGAAAGGATCTCGATAGAGATGAGACCCCTACCAACAATTGGATAGCCAGATACATTGAACCCTAAGTTATATTATTTCTTCACTAGATGTAACATTAATAGGTACCTTTAACCTCATGTTCTATATATCTGCTAGAAGCCTCTTTTTGTCTTTATTCCTGTGTAGTATTAGTTTGGTTTAAGTTTATGTCTATCAGTTTTCTCTCTATTAAAGAAATAATTAATTCTGTAATAGACCGAAGCAGCCATTATTAAAGAACTCAAGAACGAGAGAATGTTCTGGGGTGCTGACCACCTCAATAAAGCTACTGCCTGCTGCCAGAGGCCTGGAAAAAGGGCAGGGACTTATCTAAACCCCCACATTCACTCATAACAGTGCCACACGGTGCCACAATTGCCCCTTGGCCCAACAATGCTCCCTAGTGCCACAGTGGGCCCTTGGTTCTGAAATGTCAGAATGCCCCTTTGGTCCTTTGGGGCCTCACTTCGTTACCATTGTGCACTTGGCTCCATGAGTCCTTGCAGTGCCACAATAGTCCTTAGGCCCCAAAGTGTCATCGTGGTCTCCATGGTTCCACGAGGCCCCGCTGCTTCTAAATGGCCTCCTTGGTGCCATGGGAACCTGTAGTGTAACAAAAGTCTCCTTGGTTCCCCAGTGTCAGAATGGACCCTTCATCACACAGAGCCCCCCAGTGTCTCTGTGGTCCCCTTGATTCCATTTGGCCCTGCTGTGCTAAAATGGCCCCTTGGTTAAACAAGGCCCTGCAGTGCCACAATGGCCCCTTGGATCCTGTGGGTCCCAAAAAGTCACAACAGTCTCCATTGTTCCATGAGGCCCTGCAATGTCATAATGGACCTGTGGTTCCATGAAGCCCCACCGTGACACAATTGGCCCCTTGGTTCCATGGGGCCTGGCATTAGAAGAATGGCCCCTTTGTTTCATGGACCTTGGCCCTCTGGATTCATGAAACACATCCAGGTTTTCTCAGTATCAGAGGCACCTTTCCCTTGTTTGTCCCCATGTGCCATCACTGCCTCCAGTGTTTTGCTCTAACTGGAACCTAGGGACACTTTCTCAGTCCTGTCCTTCAGTGGGACCCATTAAAACTTATAGAAATTTTGGAGTTTCAATTTAAGTTTTGAGTTCTTGAGAAGTTTTTTGAGCACTCTCTGAGGTACTGAGTCTGATGCAAACAACAGTAAAGCCCTGAGAGGGTCATTAAAGTCCTGTGTCTCTGCTGCTCAGTTGGGCTGGGCTCCTGTCACAGAGGGCAATCCTAGAAACCAAGAATAGTCGGAGTCGTAGCTAGGGAAGCATTTTCATGGTGAGATGAGAAAAGACTCACACATCAATATGATGGAAGCCTAATCCGTTTATTAGTTGTACAGTGCTTCTTTCATACTATAAACATTGCTGCAACACGAGAGGCCAGCAAACATATCATTGGTTAGTGAGCATCATCCATATATTACTTGTTTTTATTGATTGGTTTCATGCTCTTTTACAGCAATTTCTCCACCTCTTGGCTCAATCAATCTAGCACCTAAGTTAGTTACGTGTCTTCTACCTATTTGTTACTTTACTATATTTTCTCTGCATGTCTATTTTTGTGCTTGATATTTTAAGGTACCTTCTCGGCAGCCTACTGTTGCTACTCTAATTCCTTCCCATGTGCTCATTGTTATTACTTTGTATCTCCTTCATGAATGGCTCACTGTCAGTATTCTCTCTGAACAGTACAGAATTATGCAGTTGTCTTACAGTCAGAGTCTCTCATATTCGTGCAACACAGCCAGGTCCCCAACAAAGAATAGCTTCAAAAACACATTTCTCTTGCTCAGCAGCTCTTCTCCCAGCCCAGCAGGTCTGGGGCACTGCCTGCAGCCACCCAGGCACAGCACAGAGGCAGAGAGAGCTTCAATCAGTCAGGGCTGGGAAGATGCTCAGAAGTGATTGGGGCAGAATCATTCCCAGCCCTTGACACAGGAAGCCTCTGGCTGCAGAACAAGGCAGCTGCAGCTCTTGGAGTGATCTCCTACAGCTGGAATATCCCAATGCCTACAAACTCTGTGAGTACAATGGTCTGAGTATTTCTGGTATGGGGGAGGTGAAATGCACGTGAAGCTCTGACATGATGAGAATTTCTGATCAGTCATATAATGTATCCAAGACAAGGATTTTGATAAAAATTAGGAAATTTCCTAAGACTTTGCATTCAAATTCCTACTATTGGAGAATGGCGAAGTGGGGCAGGGGTGTGGTGAATATGAAAGGCCTCATGCATTTGACATGTGCCTGAGACATCCAAAATCTTGTTTTAGTGATTTTAGTGTTTTAGTGTTGTTTTATGTTCACAGGAAATTCCTGATGTGCTTTCAGCCATTTCTCTGCCCATGGACAGCACCAGCATCCCCCTTTGCTGGACCCATCAGGCTTAGTCTGTCCTGTCCTTTCTCCCACCTGCAAACAGATCCTGCGCCAGCCAGTGCCCTGCAAACAGGCAGGTTTCTGTAGGACCAAGGGGAGTGCACAGAGATTTGGGGGCTGTGAGTGCTGGCAGGAAGAGTCAGGCACAGGAAAACACCTCCAGGAGGAAAATCTCCAGGATGCAGAAAGAGAACATAAACCCAGAAATATTGTGGCAGTGAGAGTTTAGAGATCTCCATAGGATCCCCTGCAGTGCAGCCCCTCCCTCTGAACAAGCCCCCTCCCTCCTGTCCCCCAGCCAAGCCTCTGCCCTCAAGGCCGAGGGTCCAAGGGGAGAAGCCCCTCTTGTGCAGGCAGAGCTGCAGCAGAGCCGGGGGGCAGCTCTGCAGCCCTGGGTCCAGTTCCCCCTGCAGAGCACAGGGCTGGGAGCAGCTGCCCAGCACTAGGGGCTCTGGGAGGGGGCACAGCTGGCTCAGGGTGACGCTGTCCCCAGTGCCTGGCTCTGGGCAATGTTGTCAGTGCAGCCAGGGAAGGAGGTGGATCTCCCTAAATCCAATGCCATCATTGGGACACTTGGAAGTGTCCCCAAGATTTCCTTTCAAGCTGGGAGCTTCAATCCAGGATGCAAATCTGTCCTAGAGCATCTTTGTGTTATCTGAAAGACTCTCAAGGAATGGCAGGGTGTTCTGACAGTGAAAATTTTGTTGGGTTGGTGAAATGAGCAATATGTGTCCTGGGATACAAAGGTGGAGTTAGGTGGATCCATCTGCTCTCAGCAGTATGTTGTGATTTGTTAAGGGAGATCCTCCAGCTGAGAAAGGATAAAACCCAGAGAAACTCAGAAAAGGTCAGAATTACAGACAATCTCCCTTCACTTTCCACTCATCACTTTGTCTGACAGAAATTGTACTGTTGTCCCTGAGTGCAGCAAAAATGCAGAGGGTTTGATATCCAAGAACACCAAAAGAGACATAGGGAGAGCTTATAAAAAAACTCTAGAAATCTAAACCACAAAAGGGTGTCTGAGTTCAGAGCAGAGTGTATGGGAAATTAGATTTGATTTCCGTTACAGGTATCTCCTCTAACACCTCACTGTCCTTTTCCCCACAGCAGTACCCAATGCCAAGTAACAGCAAATGTTCAAAAGCAGCTCCATTTGCCACTTCCTCCTGCTGCCATTGGCAGACACGCAGCAGCTGCAGCGCCTGCACTTCTGCCTCTTCCTGGGCATCTCCCTGGCTGCCCTCCTGGGTGTTGATGCTTGTTTAGCAAGAAACAGACATGGCTCAGCTGAGGCCTTATTAGCAGGCCATGAAAATGGCTTGTCTGAGAGTTCAGTGCAAGAATCTAGCTGCTAAACTGCACGTATTAGCAATGTCAGGCTATAGCAGCCTACTCATAAAATTGATACTACTGCAGCTAGAGGATGTGAGAGAAGGAAGAGATGGTTAGTTTGTTGCTATATAGAGGATAGACACAGTAGGTTTACTGATAAAGGGCACGTATACAGACATAGCTGAAAAAGTAGAAGGGGTGGTCATCTCACGCTTGCAAAAGCCAATAGTAGGAGAGGCGTATGTACCTAAAAACAATGAAATTATGCCAAATATGCTTAAGTCATTATATTTTGGATTATAAATATAGATGGTGCCTTCAATAAATCAAACTATGCTCTATCAATCACACTGATTAGTTGCATATTTCCCTCACCGAAGCTCCTCCAAAAGTGGTGCCCGAGCAGGGACCTTGAAGCTCTGCCACTCTGCAGCGACCCACCGCCGGAGGTAAGCAAGTGGGCAAGCACCAAGTAGCAGTGCTTGGAGGGCAAGGATCTCTGTATGCTGGGTGTACTAACGGATTCCGTGCCTGAGCCATTCCCGATAAAGGAAGCTCGCCGTCCTGGTTACACCGCCGATCAAAGGCGTGCGCGCACGTTAGCAGGCAATCGGCTTAGGGTGCTGGACTGCCCCTCTCGTTCTTCTGTAAAAATGGAGGAATATGGATAAGCAAGCAACATACGATTTATTTAAATGCTTTTTAGAAAAGCAAAAGGTAGAATTTGATCTTAAAAAAGATTTAACCAATCTGTTAAACTATGCTAAAGAAAAGGGCTTTTTTACCAACCCAGATGACTTTTTCAAAATTGAGGAGTGGCAAAATCTAGGGGATTGTTCGTATAGAGCAGTTATAAATAAGGATAAGGTAGTGAAAAAGCTGTCTCAGCTTTGGCAGGTCATAATCAATTGCTTAGAGGTATATAAGGCAGAGAAAAAATTGCTGCTGTTGCCTCTATGGCAAACCACCCACTATGCTATCCACCATGGGACAAAATAAACCCCCTGCTGCACAGCCAGGGATGTATATTTTTGGAGGAGGCAATCTTCCTCAAGCACTGACTACACAACAAGTTTTATTACCTCCTAAGTCTGCCTCGGAAGCAGTGCCCTCTGCCCCCCTGCTGCTATCACAGCAGGAGGAGCTGCCTTCAAAGGAGACAGCTGAGTTAGAAAAAGCAGCGGCACATTCCTGTGATAATAAGATGCCAAAAGCCAGAGGTAAAATCAAGGGTAGAGTAGAATGGGGTGAGATCATGAAGGAAGCAATAGCAATGGGAGAAAGGGATTACGTGGCAAAATTACAGGAGCCGAGTGCAACACGGCAAGCATTTCCAGTTGCATTTACCCCTACCAGGGAAAATAGAATGGAAGCATCAATAACTCCTTTAGATTGGAAATTGTTAATGCAGCTTCATAGCACAGTTAATGAAGCTGGCATGCATGTGGAGCCAACAAAGTAAGTGCTTAATTGTATTTGGGGGTCAGGGTTATTGTTGCAAGAAGACGTAAAAAATGTTTTCAAACTGATTATGACAAGCTCACAATTTGTGCTGTGGCAGGTTCACTTCCAGGGTCTTTGTCAGGATACTGCACTTATTAAGTGTCCAAGTTTAGGACAAATTTGGGGAAAAAGACCTCCAAAGGGCCCCCTCCCCCCCCTTACAATTCCTTCCTTCACCAAGCTCGGAAAGAATTTTCTTCGGGGGAAAGTGGAAAAAACTTTTTATTAACAAAATACAAAAGAAACACTTCCCAGCACAGACCCAGATGAGATGAACTCGGCAGATCTTCGCCGGGAAGGGCAGCAGAGCTTCTTTGGCAGACTTCCAGAGGTGGTCTCCGAAGTTCAGATCCTTGTCCTCTGGAGCCGGTGCAAATCTTAGGGATGGGGGGGGGGGGGAGGGAGAGGGAGAGGGGCAGTTTAGGCAGCCGGGGGGAAAGCAGCTGAAGCAGCGGGGGGGGGGGGGGGGGGGGTGCAGCTAAAGCAGCAAGCAGCAGCGAAAGCAGCTAGGAGCAGCAGTGAAAAGCCCCAAAAGCAGAAAAACACCCGCCTAGACAAAACAGCCCGGGGGAGGGGCTGGCAGCTCCATGGTGGGGGGTAGGGATAGGAGATAGTCAAAACATAACCCATAACATTCCACCCCTTATCCCATATCGTGATCATTGACACACGATTGGGATACACACTTACTAAGCACAATATGAAAACTTCCTCTGACTTGCTCAAACCTTCAACACTTACACATTTCCTCCTTCTCACTATCTCAGGCCTTTGTCACTTACACATTTCCTTCTATTCATAAAATCTGGCATACAATGGTGGTGACACTCGACAATAATATTTGTGTACAATTTTAGTATATGTGCTGCCGAAGCGAGCACATAGGATGCATAGGATGCATAGGATGATCCGCCTTACGAGATCACATTGGAACAGTTCATGGGGATTGGTCGGTTCGCCACACCTAAGCTCTATTGGGGCCAGATGTAGTAAAAGAGGCAATGCGGTTAGTTCGGGTTGCATATGATAAGGTTAGACCAGAACAAGGGGAATTGCCATCTTATATGAATATTAGACATGATCCACAGAAACCTTTTTCTAGTTTTGGTGACAAACTTACTGCAGCAATAGAAAGATCAGGGGTACCTCTGTTTATGCAAGGAGCTCTACTTAAGGAGTGTATTACTCAGAATATCAATCCCCAGGTAAAATCAGTGATAGCTACTTTACCAGGCAATTGGGAAGTAGTAGAGCTTTTAGAATGTATGAGTAAGATTCCATAGGGAACTCAGGCTATGTTAGTTGAGGCAGTAAATAATTTGACATCAACCTTAAAATAGGGGCATTCTCAGAGTCAAGCCTTTGCTGCTGTGCTGGAGTCTCGGAACCAAGCCTTTGCTGCTGCGCTGGCACCACTAAAACCTCCTGACTCCCAGAGGGCTGGCAAGCCTTGTTCAACCAGCAATTCTTTAGATGTTGTCAGTCCGGCCATATACACCAAGAGTGTCGGATCACAAATGTGTGGTGTCGTAACTGTCAGCTCGACTCTCATTCCACTGAAGCCTGCAGACAGAGGACAAAAACCAGATGGGCGAGAGCAAAGGGACGCTGTGCCAGGACACAAGTGTGGCCCAAACCTCATAAGCATTCCAGGCTGCCCCTCCCTGCTCCCAGCCAGCGAACTCCAACCAGCCACAAGAGGCAGCCTCGGCTTGGACTTGGCAGCCGCAATAGACATGGTATTCAAGGATACAAAGGCGGTAAAAATCCCTACTGGAGTGTGTGGACCTTTAATGTTGAATGAACAGTCTTATGGGGCTTTGTTGTTAGGTAGATCCTCAACCGCCCTACAGGGTTTGACTGTGGAATTTGGAGTTATCAATGTGGACTATACAGGGGAAATTATGGTCATGGCTCATACACGTTTTCTTCCTATCAGTATTCCTGCTGGAAGCCATATAGCTCAGCTGGTCCCACAGCAGCAACTGGTAAAGGAGGCACAAGGACCTGTGCGAGGAGCCGGTGGATTTGGATCTACAGAAGGCTTGGTACTATTGACCCTCACAATGGAACAATGTCCGGTAGTGAAAGTTATCTTACGGTTTGGCTCTCAAGAAAAACTGCTTCGAGCCTTATTGGACACCTGTGCAGACATTACAATTATTGCCCGGCATCACTGGCCATCTACCTGGCCTCTACAAAACCGCTTGGAGGTAGTTGAGGGAGTCGGTGGAGCAGGACGAGTCCAGAAAAGTTGTGAACCAGTACCCAGTACTATTGAACAAAATATAGTATCAACTGTAGTGACAGTAATGGACCTCACTACTGGAGTACAGGCATTAATCGGGCGTGATGTGCTTGCTCAAACGGGACTGGTGCTACGCATGGACAATGGCCCTTTTTGATGACGGCCCCTTCTTGGACTTTCCTGATAGAGCAGTGGCCGCTAAAAAGGGAAAGTCTTGAGCAAGCCCATCTTTTAGTACAAAAACAACTACAGCAAGTGACTGATGTCAACGCCAAGCAAACCATGACCGAAGATAGCTCCACTCCCCACACATCAAGAGAGAGAACTCCTGAAGGACTATCTAGCAGTATAGCCACTAGCGCTCCAACTCCAGAGCCTTCTAAGGAAAAGGATTCAGTGGAAAACCCTTGTTGATTTAGAGACGTTTGCTCTTCAGGAACCCTTAAGGATTTGCAACCGTATTGGACTTGGGCAAAGGCGGTGTTTAAGCTGTGTTAAGGGGTGTGGGAGTGGTGCTTGGGTGTTAATCTGTTGTGTGGGGTGTAAACAAAATCTTTGGGTACATCAATCACAGTTGTGGAAACCTGTATGTAAGTGGGACTTCCATACTAGTAGCTGAGACACTCAGAATGAAACTGAGAATCACTCACTAGGAGCTGCTGAACTTATTTTTGATAATCGTGAAAACAGATATCGACTGTTAATATGTTGGTGTCTTCTGCACGCTATGAAACAGATTAAGTGCTACCTTGCTACAGTAGCACTCAGGATCATCTGTTCTCGAGATATAGGCATTTCACGACACCGTACTATAAGAGAGGAGGAGTGGGATGCTGCTGTTAGGAGGCACCAACGACCTCATCTTGGGAGTAATAATTCTTAGCATCCCTCAATACAGGCATGGGTAACAGTACAAGCCCCAGCATGACCCAAAACTAATATCTGGGTTACCCTGGCAAACAAAACTGGTCAGGATGCCATCTGCCTGTCCTTAGCATCACCAGGCAATCCTTTTTCCACCTGTTTGGTTGGTATACCTCTTGACATTTGGCTGTGAGAGTCCGTCCAAGCCTCTCATCTGTTTCTGCCCAACAACCCTCGCCTGAGGCCTGCACTGGCCAGGGATGGGAGGAACACCAAGTAAGTAACTGTTCCGCAGGTGATGCCTACCAGGACTGGTTTCTCATGACAACTAGTTACGGGGCGCTGACTCAACAAAGCTCCCACAGATGAAAGAACAATGGGCTGGTCAGTATGGGCTGCCCTGCGTGTGTTCATAACAACAAAGATGGTTTGGTGTGCCATGAAACGTCCTGTTTCCACCTATTCCTCAGGGTAACGATCTTCACATACAATAGTCCATAAATCTTCCCACCTTTTGGCCAGAAGCCACTTGCTTTGGGAAAGGACTATAAATGTGACTTTCTCAGAGGAGACCCCCTGAGATCTCCCCAGACGGCAACAGACATCTATTGGCTGGCTCCACGAGGATTCATCTGCCCGTCTTGGTAGCTATAATTCCGACACCCCTTTCTCTCTCTCTCTCTCTGTCCCACTATCGCATTTTGGTTGGCACTAAATAAAGTGCATTTCTGTAAAAGTAATCTGGTTTTGTCCCCTGCTGTGTCTTTTGCGCTCTGAGATCCATAAAAGGACCTGTCACAACTCCCGCTTGGGTTGGGCGGATCGTGACATTATTTGGCGTAGTCGGCAATTGGATTCCCGATACTGGAGGAGTTGGGGTTTTCTGTGCACTTTGTACCAGGGGAAGACCTGTGCCATTTCTGCCGCACCTAGGCTGTCAGTGCCGTAAGGACTAACAGTGTTAGAAAACAAGGGAGGTGGTATTGGGTTCTTCCCACAATCTGCATACCGACCCAGGTGGATAATCAACTCCATTTCAGTTATCAGAGAATTTTTTGAAAGGATCTCATCTGAGCAAAAGATGGGACTTGTGTTTTTTGTTGTTTGCTGCTTGGTGTAGTTGAGGAGACAACCATTGTGTAACTAAAGAGAACCTCCCAAGCGGTTTGGTCTCCTCAGCCACCCAGAGAAGACAGGGGGTTGTCCCCAGCAGAAGTCTGGGCGTTAACTCTTGACCTCCCTGAAGTGTTTTTTTCCCCCTCGCACATAATCGCAATTCACAGTACATTGTTGTTGTTGTTGTTTAGTTGTTGTATTTGACTACTTGGGATCGCGAAGAGACAAGTGGTTTTTGTAGTTAAGTTAGTACCTCCCAAGTAGTGTGTCTCTTCACCCACTCCAGGGATAAGGGATTCACAGTTTCAGCTGTGCTTTTTGTGTAACTTTAAGTGTGTCTCCCTGAGAGTGGTTTTAGTCCCTTTGTAAAAACGTCTGAAAATGATAAAGCTGCATTTTACGCTTTACTAGCTAAGTATAATGCCAGACCCTCCCAAGGGGGGGAAGACTGGGCACACAGTAATTGGTTTAATTTAGAAAATGTGATTGATCGGATACATTCTTTGCAACATGAAACAAAATTCAAACTGAGCAAGAAAAATAAGACCACACTTTGCTCAGTTCTAGGCGCTTGTCTTTCAGCTGCTGTAGAATCTCGTTTCAAATGATTGAGTGAGGAAAATGCAGTGATAGACTCCTTGAAAAACCTGGTGGAAGCTTTGCAAAAACTATTACAGGAGGATAGAAATCGGGTAGAAACACAGCAAAACCAACTAGAGCAAAAAACAAATCAGGTAGAAACTCTACAAAACCAACTAGAGCAGCAAAGAAATCACAACTATTTGCTACAACTATTACATGCCTCACAACATTCAGATACACCTAATGAAACAGAAGAAAAGGAAACATATCACATAAAGCAGATATACCCACAGAGAGAATTAGCACACATACAAAATTTTGGGGAAAATTGCTGCTCAAAAATGAGACCTCTCATTAAAATGGAATATAAATACCAGAACGACGAGGATTTTGACCCCCACATAACCTCCAAAGAAATACCATACACTGCTACTTAATTGGCCGAATTAAAAAAAGAATACTCCCGTCTCCCCCAAGAATCTGAGACCGAGTATGTTTTTAGAGTTTCACTCACTGGTGGAGATCAAATTAAATTATCAGAAGAAGAAGCTAGTGGGTACTGGGGCCTTGGAGCTCTCTTAACAATGGGTGACAAATTTAACTTATGGTCCCTAACTCAGCACGCTCTTTTTGGGCAGGGGGCTTAACCCTTTGGAAAGGGGAGACCTTGTAGCCATAACTGGCATCCCAGACAACTCTTAGAAAACATTCAAAAAGCTGCCTGCTTGCAAATTATACATGAAATAAAATTCACTTCTGGCCATAAATCACCTATGCAATCACCTGTAAATGTAAAACAATGCCCTCTTCTCTCTGGTGCCAAAGCAGAGATCAAGCCGGTTATACAGGACTTGCAAAATTCCCCTGTATGGCCAATCCAAAAACCCAAACCTGACACTGTAGCTGTGTACCAATACATAGATGATTTATTTATAGGAGGAGAAGAAAAAGAACAAGTGAGGGATGTGCAACAGAAAACAATTTCACACCTAGAAAGTCTTGGTTTCAAGATTCCTTCAGGGAAAATTCAAAAACCTTCTCAGGAAGTGAAGTTTTTCAAGACATCCACTACAGGACTGTCCCCCCGATGGTGTGGCTCAGAAATCCTCAGTAACAGAAGGAACTGTAAAAAATCTGGCAATAACAGAAACTGAGAACTTGGGCAACAGCGATGACAAACCTGCCTCAATAATTAAAGTAGCCTTTGCTTTCTCCCCCAAACAATCTCTGTTCACTAATTCTTTGTTCGCTGCTGCTTCTGCTGAACAAATTATTGCTGGGGGATGGGGTAGCTCTTGGATTGGGGTGCTGATGGATATTTGGGGTGTTTTCCAGCTTGAAGTGCAGAGTGCCTCCTTTGTTTGCAACTACACTGACTCTTATGCTGTGTTTAAAGGAGGTACAGAATGACTTCCTTCTTGGCAGCAAAATGATTGGGAAGTTAACAGAATTTCTGTCTGCATAGTTCTATTATTTTAACCTCCTTCCTCTTTGTGGCAGATTCTCTTGTGTTTACTTTTCACAGAATAATACCATGGAACATGAAGATTAATTGCTGAATCCCTCATTGAACCTGTACACAGTTACAGCACAGGACCTAAGAGCTGTGTTTTATTTTGTGAAGATTCAAAATCAAAATTGAACTGTTGTACAATTTTCCCCAAAAAATTATGTGTGGGAAAAACAATACAAAATATATAGGGGAACTCAATGTTAATGTTGTAACACCTACTACCCAACCACCGATTATACGGAGCCTGAAATTTTTTGAAATTGGACCTTGGGTAATTCGGAAAACTGGCCAACAGCAAATATTGTTTAATTCAGCATGGTCATTTAAACAAGTCAAATTGCCAATGCAAAACATGGTCTCAGTAATTCAGCCAGCTTGTTCACCTTTTCTAGGGGTGGACAAACAACCTGGTTGCAAAACCAGGAGGATCCTTTCAAGAAACAAACAAGAGACATAACCGGTGTTGTGGGAACAGGATTGGGAATTTTAAATAGCATTGATTCAGAGGTATTAATGAACAAATTGGTTGCCACCACCAGAGACCTGACCAAATTGAAACAACCTCTGCAGTCCTCTTTAACAACCTTGGGGATGCAACAGTGGTTATTATCAAACATTTTACCAAACTGGGAAAAGGCAAATGTAAATGATCACAAATTGATAATTGATGCTCTTGGTACTGCTCAAAACTACATCTCCTTAGCCCTCAGCTCTATCCAGGCACAGCTTTGGATGCAAACAATTGTTACCTCAATTATAAGGGAAGGGGAAGAAGGCATCTTCCCTACTGAAATCCGGACAATAATTTGGGACAATGCTAATGATTTTGAAAGGAAGTTTCAGTCCTGGTGGAATCTGGTAAACTTTGCCTACAACCCCAGCACAAACACAGCCACAGCCTTTGTGTTGACAATATGCAACGCTTCAGTGCATTTGATATACCCCATCATTGCATTAGGATTGAATCACCATGGAACTAATCTCTATCCTTTCGAGCATAGAGAATGGACCTGTCAAATTGGTGAGAAATGGCAAACTGTTAATTTGGAATCTTGCGTTGTTCAGGAGCAATGGGGTTTCATTTGTGAAAGCAATGCCATTGTGGCCCAAGACATCTGTTTAGACACAAAGCAAAATATCTGTCATTTTGAAATACACCTTGATGAGACTCCTGCAACAGTGCTGGTGTACATAGGAAATGGATGTGTGTGTGTAAGAACTGCTTGCAACTTAGTGTTTGTAGAAAATGTAACAGTGGATCTAAAAAATCATTTAAATTTTTGTGTTTGTAATTTTACCACAATCATGGGCTGTGACTTTTTCTATATTGCTCCGGTTATGTCTTATCACCTTTTGAAATCCAATTTTACACTTATTCATCAGTTAGTGCCTGCCCCCATCGGGATGAACCTCACTTTGATTAAACAATTGTTGCTTCACCAGGACTTAATTGGGATCATGGGAAAGATCAAGAAAAATGGACAGAAGACCCTGGTGACAGTTCATCACGATGTGAGAGAAATACATCGAGTTTTAGAAAGGGTAAAAGGGGATGCTGAACTCAGGTGGTGGGATACTCTTTTTGAGTGGTCACCTACTGCTACCGGCATTCTAAACAAATTGTGTCATCCCATCGTTGTGCTTTTGATTTTGGTTTTGATCAGTTTTGTTTTGTCAGTCATTCCATACATCCTGAATTGGAGAATGGTAAACGGCTGACACAATTGGCATCAACAATGGAAGCACATAATTTGATCACTACTCCATCTGCTAAAGATACCCCTAAAGTTATTGGCACCAGACAAATTACACGAGCAGTAAAAGTCAGGCCTTTAATGGAAAACTGATTAGAATTGTTTGTTGCTTGTTATAATTGTCATTATTAGTTTTAGTAATTTTAAGCTTTTGATTGAAAATGGTTTTGGAAAATAATTGTTTTAATCATAAAAACATATTA
The DNA here is from genome assembly GCF_903797595.1 of Erithacus rubecula. Lineage (NCBI taxonomy): Eukaryota > Metazoa > Chordata > Aves > Passeriformes > Muscicapidae > Erithacus > Erithacus rubecula. The sequence continues at coordinate 266,592 of NW_027635341.1, read as the reverse complement.
TAATGGATACTGTTTTGTTTTAATTCTAATTGTTTGAATTTTAATTGTTTGGATGTTATTTTCTTGATTTGTTTTAATTTTAATTGCTTGAATGTTTTTATTGATTTGTTTTAATTGTTTGAAAGTTATTTTAGCCAATATGATTGTGATTTGTTTGATTGTTCTAATCAATTTTGTTGTGATTATTTTGCTTTATTATTTTTGTGTTTATTTCCTTCCTTTTGCTTTCCCTCTTCCTTCTTATCCCCGTTTTTTTTTGTTTTCCCTCTTCTCGGGATGTGCTACCAAGGGTGGGTCCTGAAGATGCTACAACGTCACAACATCATGCTGCTGGAGTTTCTCAGTGACGCCCGTTTGTCACAGGGTGATGTGAGAGTCAGGTCTGAGCCTCTTGTCTGTTTCTGCCCAATGACCCTTGCCTTAGGCCTGCGCTGGCCAGGGGTGGGAGGAACGCCAAGTGACTGTTCCACAGGTGATGCCTACCAGGACTGGTTTCTCATGACAACTAGTCACGGGGCGCTGACTCAACAAAGCTCCCTGTCCAAGTTTGGGGCAAATTTTAAGAAAAAAGACCTCCAAAGGGCCCCCTCCCCCCCTTACAATTCCTTCCTTCACCAAGCTCGGAAAGAATTTTCTTCAGGGGAAAGTGGAAAAAACTTTTTGTTAACAAAATACAAAAGAAACACTTCCCAGCACAGACCCAGATTGAGATGAACTCGGCAGATCTTCGCCGGGAAGGGCAGCAGAGCTTCTTTGGCAGACTTCCAGAGGTGGTCTCCGAAGTTCAGATCCGTTTCCTCTGGAGCCGGTGCAAATCTTAGGGATGGGAGGGGAAAGGGAGAGGGGCAGTTTAGGCAGCCGGGGGAAAAGCAGCTGAGCAGCGGAAAGGAGAGGGACAGGGGGGCAGCAGAAGCAGCAGCAAGCAGCAGCAAAAAGCCCCAAAAGCCAAAAAACACCCAGCTAGATAAAACAGCCCGGGGGAGGGGCCAGCAGCTCCATGGTGGGGGGTAGGGAAATGAGCTAGTCAAAACATAACCCATAACATTCCACCCCTTATCCCATATCGTGATCATTGACACACGATTGGGATACACACTTACTAAGCAAACCATGAAAACTTTCTCTGACTTGCTCAAAACCTTCAACACTTACACATTTCCTCCTTCTCACTTGCTCAGGCCTTTGTCACTTACACATTTCCTTCTATTCATAAAATCTGGCATACAATGGTAGTGACACTCAACAATAATATTTGTGTACAACTTTATCCTATAATCAGATCTCCCTGAGGTACACAGCAGGTTGTTCCATCCTTCTGCATGATCCACCAGGTACATCCTGGTCCTTGAGCAAAGGCAATCCCACGAATGTGATTGCCTGTACTCGAGGCAGGATGAATCCATACTGTCTTCCCTAGCAACCCTCTAACATGGGCCACTGGGACTTTATCTCCATCTATCACATTAAGGCCTTCAGACTGGGCGGGACCTGCTCGGTTGGTGGAACCTCGAGTATTGACTAACCAAGTGGCTTTTGCCAGGTGCTGCTCCCAGTTTTTTAGAGATCCCCCACCCAATGCCTTTAATGTGGTCTTCAACAATCCATTGTACCTCTCCACTTTACCTGCAGCTGATGCATGGTAAGCGATATGGTACACCCACTCAATACCATGTTCCCTAGCCTAGGTGTTGACAAGCTTATTTTTGAAATGAGTCCCATTGTCTGACTCAATGCTCTCACGGGTACCATGCCTCCAAAGGACTTGCTTTTCCAAGCCCAGGATGGTGTTGCGAGCAGTGGCATGGGAGACAGGGTAGGTCTCCAACCATCCGGTGGTGGCTTCTACCATGGTCAGCACATAACGTTTTCCCTGGCGGGTCTGAGGCAGTGTGATGTAGTCAATCTGCCAGGCCTCCCCATACTTGTATTTGGACCACCGTCCACCATACCAGAGGGGTTTTACCCGCTTGGCCTGCTTGATGGCAGCGCAAGTGTCACAGTCATGAATGACTTGGGTAATGCTGTCCATGGTAAGATCCACCCCTCGGTCTCGTGCCCACTTATAGGTGGCATCCCTACCCTGATGGCCTGAGGCATCATGGGCCCATCGAGCCAGGAACAACTCTCCCTTATGTTCCCAATCTAAGTCTATCTTTGAGACCTCTATCCATGCAGCCTGATCTACCTCCTCATTGTGCCTGCGTTCTTCATTAGCCCGACTCTTGGGAATATGGGCATCCACATGACGGACTTTCACGGGGAGCTTCTCTACTCGAGTGGCAATGTCTTTCCACTCATCAGCAGCCCAGATTGGTTTTCCTCTACGTTGCCAGTCAGCCTTTTTCCACCTTTCCAGTCAACCCCACAGAGCATTGGCTACCATCCTTGAATCAGTGTAAAGGTAGAGCTTTGGCCATTTCTCTCTCTCAGCAATGTCCAAGGCCAGCTGAACAGCTTTGAGTTCAGCAAGTTGACTCAATCCACCTTCTCCTTCGGTAGCTTGTGCAACCTGTCGTGTGGGGCTCCATACGGCAGGTTTCCACTTCCGGTTCATCCCCACAATGCGGCAGGAACCATCGGTGAAAAGGGCGTAGGGTGTTTCATCTGCTGGCAGCTGGTTGTACGGTGGAGCTTCTTCAGCCCGGGTCACTTGCTTCTGCTCCTCTTCATCAGCGAGATCAAAATCTTCACCTTCTGGCCAGTTCGTGATTATCTCCAAAATCCCAGGGCAACTCGGGTTACCAATACGGGCGCGCTGCGTGATGAGGGCAATCCACTTGCTCCATGTGGCATCGGTGGCGTGGTGAGTAGAGGGAACCTTTCCTTTGAACATCCACCCCAGCACTGGCAGTCGAGGTGCCAGGAGAAGCTGTGCTTCTGTGCCAATCACCTTTGAGGCAGCTTGAACTCCTTCATAGGCAGCCAAGATTTCCTTCTCTGTGGGAGTGTAGTTGGCTTCGGACCCTCTGTAGCTTCTGCTTCAGAATCCCAGGGGTCGGCCTCGGGTCTCACCAGGCACCTTCTGCCACAGGCTCCAAGACAAACCATGGCTCCCAGCTGCTGAGTAAAGTACGTTCTTCACATCTGGTCCCCTCCTGACTGGGCCAAGGGCTACTGCATGGGCAATCTCCTGTTTAATCTGAGCAAAGGCTTGCTGCTGTTCAGGGTCCCAGTGGAAATCATTCTTCTTGCGGGTAATAAGGTAAAGAGGGCTCACAATCTGGCTGTACTCAGGAATGTGCATTCTCCAAAAACCGATGGCACCTAGAAAAGCTTGTGTCTCCTTCTTGTTAGTAGGTGGGGACATAGCTGTAATCTTGTTAATAACATCAGTAGGAATCTGACGCCGTCCATCTTGCCACTTCACTCCCAGGAACTGAATCTCCCGAGCAGGTCCTTTAACTTTACTCTTCTTGATGGCGAAGCCGGCTTCTAGGAGAATTTGAATAATTTTTTCTCCTTTCTCAAACACTTCCGCTGCTGTGTTTCCCCATACGATGATATCATCAATATATTGCAGATGTTCCGGAGCTTCACCCTTTTCCAGTGCAGTCTGGATCAGTCCATGACAGATGGTAAGACTGTGCTTCCACCCCTGGGGTAGTCGGTTCCAGGTGTACTGCACGCCCCTCCAGGTGAAAGCAAACTGAGGCCTGCACTCTGATGACAAAGGAATGGAGAAAAATGCATTTGCTATGTCAATGGTGGCATACCACCTTGCTGCCTTGGACTCCAGCTCGTACTGGAGTTCCAGCATGTCCGGTACGGCAGCGCTCAGCGGTGGAGTCACTTCATTCAATGCCCGATAGTCTACAGTCAGTCTCCATTCCCCATCAGATTTACACACAGGCCAAATGGGGCTGTTAAAGGGTGAGTGGGTTTTACTAACCACCCCTTGGCTCTCCAGCTCTCGGATCATCTTATGAATAGGAATCACAGCATCTCGCGTTGTTCTGTACTGCCGGCGGTGCACTATTGAAGTGGCAATTGGTACTCGTTGTTCTTCTCCCTGCAGAAGTCCTACTGTAATTGGATTCTCAGATAGTCCAGGCAAGGTGTTCAATTGTCGAATACGCTCTGCCATCACAGTTGCAATTCCAAATGCCCATCTTAGTCCTTTTGGGTCCTTAAAATACCCACTCCGAAGGTAATCTATGCCTAAAATACATGGGGCCTCTGGACCAGTCACAATAAGATGTTTCTTCCAATCCTTTCCAGTTAAACTTACTTCCGCTTCCACCAGGGTGAAGTCCTGCGATCCACCTGTCACACCAGCAATTGAAACAGATTCTGCTCCCATGTGTCTTGATGGAAGTATCGTACACTGTGCACCTGTGTCCACTAAAGCATTACATTTCCGTGGTTTTGAAGTGCCAGGCCATCGAATCCACACAGTCCAAAAAACACGATTTTCCCTTGCCTCACCCTGGCTAGAGGCAGGGCCCCTCTAAGCCTGTTTCTCCTTCTTTTCTGGAGCATACATCTTAGAAGTTCCCTCAAGAGGATCAGACATGTCATTATCAGTATCACGTTCAGCACTTTGGCTGCGAGAAACATGAGCGGCTTTCCTTCTGGTGGAACTTCCTCTTTCAATCTTTCCTTCCTTCAAATCCCGCACTCGTTTTGCCAGAGCAGCCGTAGGCTTCCCATCCCATCTTCTCATGTTCTCTCCAGAATCTCGCAAGAAAAACCACAATTCAGCTCGGGGAGTGTACCTCCTCTCCCAACTGGGGGAACGTCTGCGTTGGGTACCAGGGTCTCTAATCTGTACAGCTGAAATTTGGAGGAGGTCCTCCTTAATCTCCTCCCTGAGTTTTCGATGATTTTTCTCTATTTTATCTTCTAAGTCTCGCAAGCGTGTTTCCACAGCTGCAATTCTAGCATGAGTCGGGCCATGTACTGCATCCGCATATGCACGAAGCTTCTTTGCCATATCGAGTACTGTCTCATACACCTCATCTCTCTTCATTATCGCTAGGGCAGACACATACTCAGGTGGCCCAAGCTGCACGAGCTTTCTCCACATCACCGGTGTGCATGGTACCAGGTCTGGATTTCTAGTTGTTACATCATCTGAAAAAATAATTTCTGCTACTGCCATTTCCCTGAGGCGTTGGACCCCCTGCTCCATGGTTTTCCATCGGGTCTGCTGCACATATAGGTCATCTGCACACCGATATCTTTGTGCCACGCTATCCAGGACCCGTGCCCAAAGGCTTTGAGGGTTAGCTCCCCTCATCACACCTTGGTCGATAACAGGATCATGAGACAGAGACCCCAAATGTCTCACCTCAGAGCCATTTAAAACTGTGGCCTCACCTGCCGCATCCCAGAGACGAACAAGCCAGCTAATAATAGATTCATCAGGTCTCTGGGTGTAATCTTTTCTTAAACCACCAAGATCCTTTAGGGAAAGGGATTCATTATTAGTCTCTGCTCTTCCATTAGTTGTTTTAACTTTTGATTTTACATCAGGGGGTGTTGAGGGTCCCTCTCCAGCATCATCATCATCATCATCTTCCACTAGCCTATCAGTCTTCTTGGTGCATTTCCCACTTCTCGTACTAGTAGCCACAGCCATTGGTTGGGGCTTATTCTCCAGTTTAGTTGCTGGGTTTCGGCCTAGGGGGTTGGCTGCAACTTGAGTCACTGGTATAGGGGATAATTTATCTCCCTGTTTCCTCTCCTCTGTCTCCTGCTCTATAGTGCCTAGCAGGGTGCGATATGCATGTGCCAGGGCCCAGCTCACTGCAATAATCCTTTTCTCTTTAGAACCATCCTGACACTTCCCCTTTAAGTACCTTGCAACCTCAATTGGATTTTGAATCTGTTCTGATGGGAATTCCCAAATTATGGGATCAGAAAACTCTTTTAAAATCTGGCCCATTTTCTCCCATTTGCCATTCCACTCAAGATTCCTCCTGCCCAGCTTGACTCCCAAATCAGGAGTCCTCCCAGCCCCTTTAGAAATCTCGGCCTTAATTTTGTATAAACTGCAAATGGTGCAACAAAGACTTAACAAATTAACTGCCAAAAAGATAATGTCCTTAATATTCAGGGAGATCTGAATATTTTCTAATACAGATGTAACTAATTCAGAGGAGAGGAAAGGAAATAAAGGCAGAAAATCCTCTTTTCCTGCTTCTCCTCTAAGAAATAACACAAGCCATGATTTATATATTCCTGAAGCCGATTCTAACATTCTTATAAATCTCCTATATGCCATTATCACCAAGCCTAGCCCGATGAGTATTTTGGTTAATACCCCTTTAATACAAAAACTTCGTATTAAAGAGAGCACCGGAGCTATCTCTGGATAAGTAAACAAGCCCAACGACCACAACGGTATTAACACTTCAAAGAAACTTAATAACCACCCATACAGGCAGGCTCCCACAACAAAAGACATTCTGGATTCAATAGACATACCAATACCAACAGTTGAAAACAAAATATTATTCGAATAAAGTTTTTTCCACTTTTCTGGCTTCCCCGTACGGGCCACCAAAATAATTTGCCCAAGTTTGGGGCAAATTTTAGGAAAAAAGACCTCCAAAGGCCCCCTCCCCCCCTTACAATTTATTCCTTCACCAATCTCGGAAAGAATTTTCTTCAGGGGAAAGTGGAAAAAACTTTTTGTTAACAAAATACAAAAGAAACACTTCCCAGCACAGACCCAGATTGAGATGAACTCGGCAGATCTTCGCCGGGAAGGGCAGCAGAGCTTCTTTGGCAGACTTCCAGAGGTGGTCTCCGAAGTTCAGATCCGTTTCCTCTGGAGCCGGTGCAAATCTTAGGGATGGGGGGGGGGAAAGGGAGAGGGGCAGTTTAAGCAGCCGGGGGGAAAAGCAGCTGAGCAGTGGAGGGGAGGGGGGCAGGGGGCCAGACGAAGCAGCAGCAAGCAGCAGCGAGCGAGCAGCAGCGAGCAGCAGCAAAAAGCCCCAAAAGCCGAAAAACACCCGGCTAGATAAAACAGCCTGGGGGAGGGGCCGGCAGCTCCATGGTGGGGAGTAGGGAAAGGAGATAGTCAAAACATAACCCATAACACTCCCACAGATGGAAGAACAATGGACTGGTCAGTATGGGCTACCCTGTGTGTGTTCATAACAACAAAGATGGTTTGGTGTGCCTTGAAACGTCCTGTTTTCACCTGTTCCTCAGGGTAACAATCTCAGGATTCGTCTGCCCGTCTTGGTAGCTATAATCCCGACCCCCTCTTCTCTCTCTCTTTCTCTCTCCCTCTCTCTCTCTCTGTCCCACTATCGCATTTTGTTTGGCACTAAATAAAGTGCATTTGTGTAGAAGTAAACTGGTTCTGTCCCCTGCTGTGTCTTTTGCACTCTGAGATCCATAAAAGAACCAGTCACAACGCCCGCTCGGGTTGGGGGGACCGTGACACAGGAGAAGCCTGCCATGTCTGGAGCTTTTTCATTTGTCCTTAGGAAACTGCGACCTGTTTTTTCACAGAGTCACAGAATTACAGGGTGAAGCTGGAGGCACCTCAGGAGGTCACCTTGCCCAACCCCTGCTCCACCAGGGCCCCCTATGTGCCAGGATGTCCAGCCAGCTGCCCAGGATGTGTCCACGTGGCTTTTGAGTCTCCAGCCATGGAGACTCCACCACCTCCCTGGGCACCTGCCCCAGTGCTCAGCCACCCTCCCAGTGCAGAAGTGTGTCTTGAGCTGACAGGGCCCCTCCTGTGTTTCACTTTATTCCTGTTGTCCCTGGGGCTGTCCCTGGTCCCGTACCCTCTGCAGCCCCCATTTGAGCATTTTTGCCCAGGAATGTGCTGCCCTGAGCCTGCTCTGCTCCGGGCTGGGCAGTCCCAGCTCTCTCAGGCTCTCCTCATGGCAGAGATGCTCCAGTCCCTCCATCACCTTCCTGGCCTTGTGCTAGACTCTGTCCAGTCTGTCCCTGTCTCCTATACTGGGCAGCCCAGTTCTGGGCCCAGCACTCCAGGGCCGGCCTCACTGGTGTGGGGCAGAGGAAGGATCCCCTCCCTCCCTGGGCTGTGACACAGCTCCCAGTGCAGCCCAGGATGCTGCTCTGCATTGCTTCAGGAGCACATTGCCGGCCCATGGGCATCCTGATGTCCAGCAGGACCTTGCCAAATTTTTGTTTTCGAGCTGGCTGGCCCCCAGCAGATACTGGTGCCTGTGGTTGCTCCCTCCCAAGGACAGGACTCAGCACTTGTTATTGAACTGTGACCGTTGTTAAAATGTCATCCCTGTGGATGGCAGCATTTCTCTCTGGCAGATCAGCCACTCCTCCTGCTTTTGTGGGAGGGTAGACTCTGCCCCATCGCTCAGTTACTAAAAAGGGTCAGAAAGGACTGGTCTTAGCATTGTCCTCCAGGGCACACTGCTGGACTTTGTGCTATTGATCACCAGGGATCCAAGAAGGCAGATTTTGTGCAAGGCATCTTTGCTTGTATGTACATATTCACAAAGAATTCATAGGATTCACAGAAGGGATTTCTGTTAAATATCTTATGTGGGGAAAATGTAATGATCCATGCTCCCTCTCACTAGTGGTGGGTAAAGTGGTCCTGTTGTTGGTGACAATGGATAGCTGCATAGGAACTGTGCCAGTCTGGTGTGACATACTGTGGGAAGAGGCCCTCTGAGGGAGGTAAAAGCTGGTGTGTAGAGACCCTTCAAAGACTATTCTTCAAACCACAGAAGCCCCTGGTTTGTGAGGGTCAGGAGCAATTCCTAGGCAAGGGCTGAAACTGTGCTTCTGTGAGTTCCTTTACCTCCAAGATCAATTTTTCCATTAATGATGACAGATTGTCCTGGTTTATTGATGACTGAGAGAGAGAGAGACAGGGACTACTGACTTATGATCAGAATCTCAATTAATTGTGAGCTACATATGCTTATATACCATTTTTAGGAAGGCTAGTAATTTTTTACTACATTCATTGCGTTAAACATCACACAGACAAACTTTACATTTCTACTTAGTTAAATCATCTTTTCTGTTGCCAGTCTTGATTCAATCTTCTTGTAATCTTCAAAGCTTTTTTGCTCTTGCCAAGGCATCTTGGTTATCAAACTGCATATGCTCGTTAAATCCACAGTACTCTCTGTCTTGGCTTTCTCACTAGTTTGAAAGACACGTCTGCCAAGAAGGCTGGGAATCTTCCTGGAATGGAAAGCACCCTCCCTCCAAATTATTAAAACTTGAAATTACAGGGCTTCCAGGAAAAGATATGGGAAAAGAAATAATATTTCTTTACTGGAATATATATACATATGTACATGTAACAAGAGAAAATAAACAGCAAAAACAAGGGCAACAACCCCCCAAAGCAGTCCCACGTCCCACCCATCCAGCAGTTTCTCCCGTTGCTGTAGTTATGGCCACAACCGGCAGAGGGCGCTGCAGGCTCCTGTCGGGGCAGAGTGGCTTCAGCAGCTCTGCCATGGCTCCAGGGGGTGCTGTTGGCTCAGGCAGCTTCAGGGGCTGCCTTTCAAGCCCTGAGCCAGCCCTTCGGCTAATGGCACCCTCGGGGACAGAGAACATGGGGCTTTGGTTTTCCTATGTTCTCACCTGTCTGTTGCAGTATCCTGGTGTGCAGCTTTGCTGAGGTTCCAGTCAAACAGCAGCTGAGGCTCCCTCTCTCCAGAGAGAAAGAGAATAAGTGGAGTGGTCCGGTTTCCCCTAAAGCACTGACATAGAAGGTGAGGGTCTTCTTGGCAATGGGAGTGTTGAAAAGTCCCTGTCAACCAGCAGCTGCCGCAAGCAACGGGCTCACCCATGGGTGGCAAGGAGAATTCTCAAGCCGTGCTGGGTCCAACACTAAAACCTGCCCAAACTGCCTTGCTCCTATCATAGCCAGCTGGTTCTTCCCTCAGCAAGCCAGTGCCCAATTCCGCTCTCCCTCCCTGGAAGCTTCCAATGAACTGGGTCACTGGCCAACTCTTTTGCAACTCAACTGCCCATCATTGATTCCCCACAGCTGTCAACTGCTCTCTCCTCTCCACATCCCCCTTTTCAGGTAACAAATGGGAGATAATTCACCAAAAAAGCCCTCCCAAACCCACAACATGTTCCACCTTGAATTTCTTCCCATGCCAACACATTACCTCAAACTTAAACTTTTAAACTATATACATACATACATGCCGATACGGATACAGGCACAGTGTCTTGAGCAACTCACCCCAAAACAAGGTCGTCTTGAAATACGCATCTTCATTCTCCATTTTCTGCATCACCCACCAAGTGCAACTCAGTCCCTAACAAAGACAACCCCACGGATAGGGCAGGGACTGGGAGGCACAGGGCTTGAGCTCATCCCCCCTCTCTCCATGGCTTGCAGGTAGCCATCAAACACGTGGCCCGGGAGAGAGTCCTGAAGTGGGATGAGCTGGTGCGTGAGTGGGGCCAACAGGACAGGGCGGGCCAGGGAGGGCTGGGATACAGCCAAGAGCCCGGCAGTGGCTGGCGGAGGATGGCGGGGGGATGGCGGGCGTGGGCTCAGAGCCAGAGCCAGAGCATGGCTGGTCTGGTAATACCAGAGATCGGGCTGGGGCTGGGCAGGGGCCACCTGCCAAGCATCCCCTGGGGCTTGGCACGAAGCCCAAGCACCAGGGAGGCTGCCCAGAGGGGACACCGGGGCATCCCAGTCAGGAGCCAGCGCAGCAGCTACAGGGCAGCATCAGGCCTGCTGGAGGCATTGTATCTTCCTCACAGCCTGACGGCACCCGTGTTCCTCTGGAGATCGTGCTCATGGAGAAGGTGGCCTCCAGCTGCCCCACATCATCCAGCTCCTCGACTGGTTAGAGCTTCCTGACACCTTCCTGCTGGTCATGGAGCGTCTGGAGGCATCTCGGGATCTCCTGCAGTTGCTGCTGGAGCAGGAGTTCCTGTGCGAGGAGGTGACACGCTGGCTTTTCTGCCAGGTGCTGGAGGCTGTGTGACACTGCACTGCCTGCGGCATCCTGCACCGCGACATTGAGCTGGAGAACCTCCTCGTGGAGCTGGAGAGCGGCGAGCTGAAGCTCATCGACTTTGGTTGCGGCACCTTCCTCCAGGAGCGCGCCTTCACACGATTTGCCGGTGAGCCCCCAGCCCGGGCCCTGCTCCCAGTGCCGGGCACTGCACGGCCCCATTCCCTCCTGGGCCGTGGGCTGCAGCCTTCAGCCAGCTGCCGGCTCCTGGGGCACGGCATCTGCCCTGTGCCAAAGGGCAGCCGCCAGCTGGCCCTGCCGGCAGAGAGGGGGCTGCATAAGCCAGGCCCCAGCCTCTTGGCCTGCCTGGCCGGCAAGGCCGTGGGCTGCTCTGCCGGCCTCGTTTGCCTTGCACAAGGGTTCCTTGCCTTTGGCCAGTTGCCTGGGGGACGTGGGGTGCCCTCTGGGGGAAGTGGGACCCGCCGGCGCAGCCCCTGCCTCAGCCAGGAGTCCAAGTCCCCCGCGGACAGGCCAGAGCTGGAGCAGATCTTGTGCCACCCTTGGGTGCTGGGCAGGAGTTTTTGATGCCTCGCCACAGCCTGTGCAGCACCTGCTTACCACGTCCCACGCAGGACCCCAAAAATAAAACAAGCACAAACCCATTGCGGGTTGTCAAGTCTGGTCCTTGCCAGCAGCTTCAGCTGAAGAAAGCTTTTGGGAAAAGGAGAAATCTCAGTGCTCCCTTCAGCCTTCTTCAAGCTTTCCCCGCCTTTCTTTCAGCATGGTAACTTTGTGTCTTCCAGCACTGGAGGGCCAGGAGGGGCTTGAATAAACCAAGAAATGCAACAGTGAAACAACCGCTGCCCTTTCAAGCTGAAGCAAAGGCCACCTGGGCTCTCCTGAACTGAAACCAGGGAGGGCTCTGGCTGCATTGCCACGGCCAGCGGCTGGCAGGGGCACAGACCTTGCTCTGCTAGCCAAGCTGGCACAAGAACCAGAAGCACCAAAAGGTCATTTAAACCCTGATGGACTCTTCCTCTTTCTCTCTCTCCAATGGGCTGCAGGCAAATGTAGGCCTGGCCTGGTGGCTCACGGCAGAGCCTTCTTCCTCCCCAGAGAGCCTCCTCACTGTGTTCCCCCACCAGCCCGGGACTCTACAGCTCAGCCCCCCAGAGCCAGGCCTCCGCCCGCGCCCCAGGCGCCCTGAGCCAAGTGGGGATTGGCGGCCGTCCCGGCACAGCCACAGCAAATCCATCCAGCTTCCCACCTCTGACAAGGAGCGTGAGATTATTAACCTCTGGATCTCTTGGTCCAACTTTGTCAAGCTATGTTAACTGATCAAAGCAGCTTATAGTTGCTAAAAAGATAATTTATTACAAAGCACATCTTATTACATATCACATCAGTCTCAAAGGTTGAGCAGAAATGCAATGGCAGAAGGAATGGCAAAAGGAATTGACAAATTACAGTGACAGATGGCTAAAAAGCTCCAACTCTTCTCAATACCAACTCTTATACAGAATTTTCCCAACAAGGTACGACACAAACTCGAACCACCACTTTTTAACTTATTAGAATTCTACTTTCTTAATGCACTCTGTTACATATAAACTATGCATACAACCTATCTCGTTCTATCCAAAAAATGCAAACCATATTCTTACTATAGCTCTAGTATGTCTATATACTCACTACAACCATGGTCCAGGAGCCTCAACTGAAAACATCAGTATGTTTTTTCAACCTTCACTAGAACTCGCACTGCAACTTTGGCATTTGAAACCTTTCACTTGCTAAAAGCACTAGAGCCCATACTAAAACTTACTTACTGACTCACTTACTTATCCTAAAACTTATGTGTGAGTGGCTTAATATATTCAATTCAAATGTCTTAATATATTCATTCACAGGATTTCATTCAGTCCCTGCATTCTGATTTCTCTCTGAGGAATTCAGAGAGACACCTGACCCACTGACTCCAACAGGGAATGAAATTGGCCAATTCTGCCAGGAATGCAAAACCATCCTGGGGTTTGTTGGGCCAAAGATGGACCATAAAGGTGTCCCTACTTGCAGTGGGTGTGAGTGCTGATACTTTTGGGTTGTGTGGTGCCTCTGGCCCCTCACAAGTCAGGGCAAGGCTGAAGGAAGGAAGCTGCAGGTGAGGGCAATGTTGGCTGTTTCAAACTGCTTGGTGCAGAACTAGAAGAACAGCTTTCCTCCTTTCTCTCCATCACTGGAAAGATTATTAAGATGAAGCTGCAGTAAACTCTGTCTTTTGTGGGTTGTTGTGCGGTTGTTGTTTTCTCTGGCTTTTAAATTTATTTCCAAGGGGTGTAGTGAGGAACAAGTTGCTGGGTTACATGATTTCTGACTGAGCTATCAGAGAAATGGGAATTGTGTGTGCACAGGCTTCCTGGCAAATCCAAATGTGATGTGGAAATCCTAAGTGAGGATTTCTAGCCTTGACTATGCATGACACAGGCTTCTGAAAATGGAACTTATCTTGGCAGAATAGCAGCTGTGAAGTGAAGCAGAACTAAAATACAGGGAAGCAGAAAAAACAAGTGCAGTGGCACTTCTTGGTCCTGCATGCACCTCGTGCCCTGCCTCTGTGAATACTTGGTGTTGCAGCTCAATGGAGTTCATTTCAGTGCTTGTTGTGTTTGATTTTTGTGGTCAGTTCCTCTAAACAACTCCCCTTCTATACTGGACACATCCCTGGAGTGGGACCAGACTCACCCTTAGCCTGGAGGATTCTCTGCTCCTCTGGAGAGGGGGTGAAGCCAAGTGTTATGAGCAAAGGAAAACAACCAAACCATGGACATTATGTCCTTGATGCATGCAGCACCCCTTGTTTGCCAAGTTCCCAGCACTGATCCATCAAAACAAGAAAATGCCGGTTCCTTCACTCCTCCAGCTCTCCCCCCACACCTCCCGTGCTTCCCCTGCTCTTAGCCTTGGTGTACCAATGTCCTGCATTCTTCTAATGGCTGGAATAGTTAGGAATAAACATGCTGGAAAAGGGCACTCTGAATTGGTGTCACCTGTCATGGATAAAACCCCATAGTGATCAATCAGAACACGCGTGAAAGCTGGGATCCTTTGACTTCTGCAGTGGACTTCATTGTCTTTTCCTCCTCTCTTTCAGCACAGGAAACAATCCTTAGTTCTGTATTGTCAGCGTGGGTGTATCAATTTGTAATAAATGACATTTTTCAACTGAAATAGATTATTGTGCATGTGTTGATCAGCAGTGCAGCTGTAACAATCTGCAAGAAATGGCATTTGCCAGCTGAGATGGGTGTTGTGTGATTTGTGCTATCCAAAGCAATGAGCAGATGTAAAGATGATGATGCTGGGGGATTTTGGCCATGAAAATCTCCAGCCATGCCAGCACATGCCCTGTGTGCACTCAGGCTGGGCAAGGAAAGCGCGTATTTGGGATGGCAGCAGAGCCACACATTTCCTAAGAACTCCCTGCAAAGCCTGCTGAGAAAACTCCGGGACTCCATTGAGTGTAGAACTGCTCTGTGGATTTTCAGATCATTCTATTGATGTTTGGTTCTTTATATACAAGCATGTATAAATATAAATATAAATATAAATATAAATATAAATATAAATATAAATATAAATATGAATATATGTAGGCAGTACTTACTGAGCTGGAACATACTTGATTGTGGGAACTGAAACTGATTTTTCTATCTTTATCTATAGAATCATTAGAGGTGTACCATTCTGTAGCCATGTTTGACCTGAAACTGGTCATAGTATATAAGCATGGCAGGTGTAACAATCTGTAATAAATTTCCCTTTGAAACTGACATTGGTTTTGGGCACTTCTCATTTCCATGATGAGTGACCACATCAATATTTTCCTAATATCTTCAGTGATCATTGAGCATTGGTGAGTGTATGACAGGCTGTGGCACCCAATTCCTCACAGGTCTGTCAATCTGTGGGTAATAGAACCTGTCTGAGGTTACTTGTCTGTGAGTTGTGGTCCATGTCTAGAACCCCCTCAGGCAGCATTCTGGCTGGGGAGAGGAAAAAATGTAATGGGATTATGACATTTATTCTCTTGTCACACATATTTGCACTAAGATGCAGCCTCAACTTAGTAAGGAATATGATAGATTTTCTTTAGTTAGGAATAAAATGGTGTAGGAATAGCCACAAACTAAGCTGTAGGAACAGTTCTTGGTCTTAAGAGGACACTGGGTGCAAGAAAGCACCACAATGTTAATGATTCACCTCTTAGGTAAAACCAAACCAGTCCATGGTGTAAATCTACCTGGTGATGGAAATAGCCAACGGGCTGGGGCTCAAGTCTGGGAGTCCAACATTTGAAAAAGAGACCTGGCAAAGCCAGTCCAAAGTGCAGGCAGACATTGGGCTCAAGGCAAGAGGGAGCTTGTCCTGCCAGCCCTGGGAGGGACTGCAGGCAGAGGAGCTGGCAGGCGGCAGGGAGCAGCTCCTGCTGGCACTGCAAGGGAAGGAGCGGCAGTGTGCAGGAGGAGTGGGCACATTGCTGATGGACAACGGAGCTGCTCCTGAGCCACCAACGGGACCCCTCCTGGTATTGCAGTTACTGCTCAGTTCCAAGGTAATCCGAGCAGGAAGCCAAAGCCCGAGCAAAAAGACATCATAGTTGAAGTCGGAGTCGAAATCAGAGTTGAAGTTATTGAAGTTATTGAAGTTACTGAAGTTATTCAAGACATTGATTGTTCTCACAGCTCAGCCTTATATACTGTTGCAACCCCAAGCAGTCGCAGCTCTCAAGCAGTCACATCCCCAAGTCAGAATTTCCCCCCAGTTATAGAATCAGCCTATTGTTTCCATTACTTGGCAGCCTTACAAAACCATATAATTTCAAAATCCTGATAGCTGCACATGAAGCTCTTTCCTTCATAGCTGTGGTTTCTTGTTCCATAGTCTGTACCCTACCAAGGTCAGAATATCTTGACCAGCTGTGCTCTCTGTTCCACATGCCACTTGTTCTGCTACATCAGTCCTGTCTTTTTTACATTTGTTCTGGTTTTTCTACTCTTCCTTCCAGTCAGACTTATCAGCAGATAAGTCAGATTGCTTCAGAAAATGCTTGACATGGTTTGACACAATTTGATTCTGCCTGTATGTAACAATAGCCCTTAGACAGTATTAACTGTACATCATGCTTTACCTTACATTATTTGTACAGACTTACTTAAAAATAAATGTGAAAAAATGCATGAAAACTTGCACAACTTGAATTAGAAGTTCCTTAGTCATAACCATTGACTGTATAAAACGGGATAATAGTTGTCAAATGTGTTTCTGTGTTTTTATTCTCAACTCTAAGCTAAGTTTCTAATTGATCCATATCTTGTTACATTGCCTGTTCTGAAGTTCAGAATTCTCAGGCAGATCTAGGGAATTCCTCAATGCAAACATTTTTTTCACTTTTGAAAACTAACTTTTTTCATACCTGCAAATCATAGATCATGTCAGGAGAGGATGTTTTTCCGGTATCTTTTACCTGCTTTATTCAACACTTCTCAGAGTTTCTAAGAATTACCATGTAACATGTGAAATGCAAGTCTGTCCATTCAGGCTTTACTCATACTGCAGTTCTTGAGTCTTAGAGAGGGATTATCCATCATTTCCTGAGGAAAGCAGTTCTTGACCATACCAGCCCAAAGAGCACTGTCTAAAATCGTGTTCTCCAGTTCTGTGCCCCTCAGTTTAGGGAGGATGTTGATATGCTTGAGCGTGTCTGGAGGAGGCAATAAGGCTGATGAGAGGCTTGGAGCACAAGCCCTGTGAGGAACGGCTGAGGGAGCTGGGGCTGTTTAGCCTGGAGAAAAGGAGACTCAGGGGTGACCTTATCACTCTTTACAACTCCCTGAAAGGTTTTTGTAGTCAGGCGGGTTTGGTCTCTTTTACCAGGCAGCAGAACAAGAGGACACAGAACAAGAGGACACAGTCTTAAGCTGTGCCAGGGAAGATATAGGCTGGATACTAGGAAAAAGGTTTTCATGGAGTGATAAAGTACTGGAATGGTCTGCCCAGGGAGGTGGTGGAGTCACCATCCCCGGATGTGGTTAGAAAAAGAGACAGGACGTGGCATTTGGTGCCATGGTCTAGTTAGGGTGTTAGGGCATTGGACTTGATGATCTTGAAGGTCTCTTCCAACCTAGTAATTCTGTGAATTCTATTATATTGTTTAATGCTACTTTTGCCCATCCATTCAGGATGCTAAGAGGAGCAATTCGGAGCTCCTGAGAGCATTCAGCTGTTTATTGCAGCTTGCAGAATGAGTCATGAGGTAAGAGAGCTGCATAGACAGGTGCAACAGGCATTTGCTGCAGTTCGTAATTTAAGAACTCCACTTACAATTATTTCCTATCACATATGTTTTTAGGCTGTGTTTAATGTAACTTGCAAAGAAAACATGAATTATTGATTGTGTTGTAACCTTACTTGTGTTTCTCTATCGAGAAAATACATCTATCCTAGTTTGTGAGGAGTTTGTCTCCTCAAAAATTCTAATGCAAAAATTCATTTGGGATATGATATGTTAGATGTTGTAATGTAACTGTTTCAAATTGTTACTCTAATTCCGTTTCTTTAAACCTTAAAAATCTTGATTGATCGATTCATCGATTGCTTGCTGAAACCCTTGGAATACTTTTCAGACTGGCTGAGAAATTACAAATACAAATACAAATACACTTTTCTGGAATGCTTGTACAAACACAGTTACTGAGGCTGCTGTGAATGTGCAGGAGCTTTTCACAGATGTTGGACTCTTCCTATGGGGCACAGGCATTAGCACAGAGGAATTAGCACACGGATGTTTTGACACCATCCTGTTTGCAGTAGTCTAAAACCCGTGATTAACCCTGCCCCACTGACAGTTCCCTGGCATGTGCAGATTCCTCCAGGTGGCCAGAAGAGACATCAGGCTCCTTGGCAGCATTCCCATAAAGGTCACAGGACAAATGAGAACATCACTCTCACTCACCCAGCCAGACTGTCCCATAGACTCTGAATTTGGGGATTGCAGGGATCAATCCAACAGATCACCTGCACTTCTCCAAAGCCTGAGCAGAGCCTTGCTGAGAATTCAGCACTGCCCACAGTGCCCGGGGCTGACACTGAGCAAGCTCTGCATGGGCTGCTGCCCCAGCACTGTGGGCTTCATTGAAGCCACAGGCTGAAAATTGCAAGGGCCTGAGGCCTTTTTCTCCTTTCTCATGCTAAGGAAAATTTCTCTCGGGTCTGCTGCAGTTTGCCTGTTCCTCCCTGGATCTTCCCAAGGTGATAAACCTCGGGAAAAACAGGAAGGAATTCACAATAAGATTAAGCACCTGCTGTTTTTCAGAAAGTAAGGAAAAACAGTTCTCACGATCCGTGAGAACGTTCTGTTTTCTTCTACTATCCAATGGACGGCCGTTCCTCTCTTCTTCAGCGATCCACACTATAAAAGTGGTTCGCCTTCACAATAAAGTTGCTTCTCTTTGCTGCTAGCTGGAGGAGTCATTGTCGTTATTCTCCGCGGCCGTATCGCGAATAGAGACAATTGGAGGTTCCACCGAGATCGTCCTTCACGGGAGCCGAGACCGTCTTTCGCCAAGACAGCGCGAACTGGGACCGCGGAGCCCCGCAGCCCCGCGGAGCGGAGCAACCCCGGACTGCGAGCGCCCTAGCGACCGTTCCTCTTTCCGCGGAGAGAAGGTACTGTGTTTCCCCCCCCCTCCCTCCTCCAAACTAGCGGCTAGGCGAAAAATTCTAAAATGGGGAACAATCTATCCAAACAAGAGGAGATTATTATCTCATTATGGAGGGATGTTCTAGAGGACTTAGACATCCAAATCCCAGATAAAGATTTGATTGCCTTGCTAGCTTGGGCAAAGGAGCGCGGTTTTTCAGAGGAGGAAGGAGAAGTTTTTTCAATGGACGTTTGGAAAGAGCTGGGGAATCTGTTGTGTGCAGCTCTCCATAAAGGAGATGTTTCAGTGTGCCCGCTGCTTACTACCTGGGGGACTATACATCAGAGTTTTGTGGAGGATGAGGCGAGATTTGAACGGAGCGAGGGCGAGTCCGATGTCTGCTCCGAGAACCCCCCGAAGTCAGGACAGCCCCCCCCGCTCGCACCCCAAGATAGCGCGGCGTCCTTTCCCTGGAGGGCGGTAACGGCAGAGACAGTGCAAAAGCCAGCTATTACACTGGAGGTAGTGGAGCAAGTCACGTTCGCGATCGCGACGGCCATCTGGGAGGCGTTTGTGCCCTATGTCACCATCCCCGATGAACCGCGGCGCATCGCGAATGGCCCGGCAGCGAGAATGGGTCCCTGGCTGCCGGCGGGCCCCCCCCCAGACCAAAGACGGCAGGGGCAGCCGGCCGCAGGGGCGGGGCTATCGCTACCCCCTGCGCAACGCTTGACGTCACGGCCCACGATCCCGGAAGTTTCGGGTCCCCCCACCAACCCTCCCGGGACGCCGCCGGGATCCTCCTCGTCTCTAGGGGCGTGTCCTGCCGCGCGGGCCCCAAACAAGGTCGCCGCTCCTGCCTCCGCGGCCGGCCCTGTCTCAACGGGATCGGAGACCGCCGCGACATCCTCCGTGGGGCAGGAGTCGCCGCCTTCATCATCCCACTCCAGCGCCACAGACGCCGACGAACCACAACACCCCCGCCGGAGGCGTGGTGTCCCTTCGGCCAGCAATCGCGGCAGAAACCCCCGCGTAATTTGGGAGGCTGTCAGGTTGCGGGCATTGCAAAACGGGGATTGGGACCTCTTAGAGAAGGTGGGAATGCCAACAAAAGGAGTTTTCCAGATGGAGGGAAGCGTCCAGGTTTTTCCCGTCTTCAAAGGGGCGCAAGGTCAACTCGACCGGCATGACCCAATTGCTTGG
Source organism: Erithacus rubecula (assembly GCF_903797595.1). Classification (NCBI taxonomy): domain Eukaryota; kingdom Metazoa; phylum Chordata; class Aves; order Passeriformes; family Muscicapidae; genus Erithacus; species Erithacus rubecula. Next base: position 246,791 of record NW_027635341.1, on the reverse strand, counting down.
CGTGTTGTCCAAGATATACAAGATAAGGTAGCACGCTTTGGACTCGGTTCCACCCAGGTCATGCAGATTCTTAGAGTATTAAATACAGACCTGTTAGCACCTTATGATATAAGGCATATAGCACAGGTGCTATTTCAGCCAGTGCAGTTCAGAGTGTTTGAGGACACCTGGGCGCAAATGGCTGATAGGGCTGCTGCAGACAATATGGGGCTGCCCCAGGATGACCCTAGGTATGCAATAGGCCGAGAGGTTTTGATGGGTACGTTTCGTTTCTCTAACCCTGACCTCCAAGCATCTTGGCCCCCTCCCATTCTTGAGCAATGCCAAAAAATAGGGTTCGCAGCAATTATAAAAACAATAGAAGCTGCAGCTCCTAAAACAAAATATGTGAAGATTACTCAGGGTCCTAACGAACCATTCCTACAATTTGTAGAAAAGGTGGCTGCAGCCCTAGAGAAACAGGTCGAAGATGATGCTCTCAGGCAGATGTTGTGTAAACAGCTAGCCAAAGATAATGCCAATGCTGACTGTGCAAAAATTATACAGTCTCTACCAGGAGATCCCTCACTAACTGACATGATACAGGCATGTTCAAAAGTGGGGACTATAGATCATCAGATCTCTGCCCTGGCAGCTGCCATGTGGCAGCATCAAAAGATGTCAGGAGGTGGATATTATAAACAGGGAAAACCTAAAGGCAAGAAGCAAAAACAGCAACAGGCTAAAATGCCTACCTTTTTGTGTGCCAAGTGCAAAAAGCCAGGACACTATGCAAACCAATGCAGATCAAAAAACCCTCCTCCTGGCCAGGGAAACGGGCAGGGGAGCGCTTGGGGGTACAGCGCTCAGATAGAAACAGTACCCCAGGCTTCCTCAGCCAGCACTCAGCCAGCACCCGAGGGTCAGCCGGAGTGGATGTATACACCGCAGCCACAGTCATTTTAGACTCGACTGGTGTACACAGGATCCCTCTGGATGCCACTGGACCTTTGGGCAAAGGCCTGAGTGCCCTGCTCATAGGGCGGTCCAGTGCCACCCTCCAGGGAATCTTTGTCCACCCCAGGGTCATTGATGCTGATTTCACAGGTCAAATCTATGCCATGGTTTCTACGCCTTCTCCTCCTGTCACTATCCCAAAGGGAACTCGAATTGCCCAATTGGTGCCTTTCTATTCGTCTGTTCTCAGGGTTGATCAGCGAAATCGCAAAGACGGTTGCTTTGGATCCACAGGACCACCACAGGTTTTCTGGACAATGAATGTCTCGGATCAGCGACCACAAATGATGTGTACTCTGACTCTCTCAGGTGCCAACCCGTCTCAGACTCAACTCAGAGGTTTGCTGGACACTGGGGCGGATGTAACAGTGATCTCACTCTCTGCCTGGCCTCCCACATGGCCTGTGGCCCCTCTGGGTCAGGCCATTGCAGGCTTGGGGGGCACAACACAGACCTTTGTGAGTCAGAGGCCTGTGTTGATCAGAAATATGGAAGGGCAGACAGCCACGGTCCGACCATACATCACTGCAGCCCCTATCAACCTCTGGGGACGAGATGTGTTGGCAGCCTGGGGGGTGCGCATGGAAGCAAATTTTTAATTAGGGTCACTGAAGTGAAGGGCAAGAACTATCCTATGATACCCCTACAGTGGTTGTCTAATACCCCCGTATGGCAAAATCAGTGGCCCTTGCCAAAACAGAAATTAATAGCCCTTCGAGAATTAGTAAAGGAACAATTGCAGCAGGGACACATAGAACCCTCTAGTAGTCCCTGGAATTCCCCAGTTTTTGTTATACAGAAAAAATCAGGTAAATGGAGGTTGTTACAGGATCTCAGGAAAATCAATGCAGTCATGGAGAGCATGGGGGCTTTACAGCCTGGCATGCCCTCACCTACCATGCTCCCTGCTGGATGGGAAATTCTGGTCATTGATCTGAAGGACTGCTTTTTCACAATCCCCTTGTGTCCTGAAGATAGGCCAAAAAACAAAAAAGGGGAATGGCTGGTGAAACACCACACAGCCGACTAGAAAAAGCTTTATATACCATCAATCACCTCACTGTGCCACAAGATTCCAATAATCCTGTTATTGTGAATCACTTTACTTCTTTACAGGCTGCAGATGAGATACGCTTGCCCCGAGCGAAGGTGTTCATGCGGAACTTGACCACGAACAAGTGGGAAGGCCCGCATGAACTCATCGTTTGGGGCCGTGGGTATGCTTGCGTCTCAACAGATACCGGGGTACGCTGGCTGCCTGCGAGATGTGTCCGCCCTGACCTGCGACATCAGAGACAGAATGCAGCCGAGGCACAGCCTTTGGATGCTGACCAACAGGCCGACCGCCAGCCAGATGGTCCCTCTACCAGCAGAGGATGAACTCTTTTGTTTCTTTGGAACTGTTTTCAGTCTTTGGACATTGTTAGATAAATTTTATATTGGAAATCACGGGTCTGGCGAATGGTGGCGGGTTTCTTTCCTATTGTATTAGAAGTAAGTTGCTGGGAAGCATCAGGTGCGAAGGTTTCCCTGGATGCTTCAAGCGTCCACGGATCTCCAGGGATGTGTTTGCTCCCCTCCGACAAGGATCCTAAGGAGGACAGCAAACACCTCCTTTTTTCTTTTAAAACTAAAAGGGGGACTTGTGGGCTTCATTGAAGCCACAGGCTGAAAATTGCAAGGGCCTGAGGCCTTTTTCTCCTTTCTCATGCTAAGGAAAATTTCTCTCGGGTCTGCTGCAGTTTGCCTGTTCCTCCCTGGATCTTCCCAAGGTGATAAACCTCGGGAAAAACAGGAAGGAATTCACAATAAGATTAAGCACCTGCTGTTTTTCAGAAAGTAAGGAAAAACAGTTCTCACGATCCGTGAGAACGTTCTGTTTTCTTCTACTATCCAATGGACGGCCGTTCCTCTCTTCTTCAGCGATCCACACTATAAAAGTGGTTCGCCTTCACAATAAAGTTGCTTCTCTTTGCTGCTAGCTGGAGGAGTCATTGTCGTTATTCTCCGCGGCCGTATCGCGAATAGCGACACCAGCACCATCCAAGGCTGCCTGCTGACACAGCAGGAGCTGGTCCCCACTGCTGGGGGTTTATCCCATCCCTGGAGGAGCTCTCAGGAGCACACGGCACTGAGCACGGGCTGCTGAACTTCCATGTCCTTGTTCGTGACACTCTGGGACAGGCTCGGATCAACGGGCCAGAATGATCTGAGCAGGGCAGATGCTGGTTTTATCCACACCTGGGCCAAACAGCACCGTAGGAAAAGTATCACTGGCAGCTATTCTTGGTTTGGCCATTTTTATGGTGAGCAACATGTTTGTATCTGAGTTCAGCTTTATTTGACTCTGCAATTTCTGGGAGCACTAAAATTATTTTCACAAACATAAGAAAATTGGATGACTGTAATTTTAAGTGCACATGAAGCTAAATGTAAACAATCCTTATATTAGACAGGAGTTGCCTGCGTTGAAGAACCTATGACTTTGCACGTATTATTTCCCTGATTTTGTATCTTTGAGAGGAAGCAGCACAGTTCATTTGAGCGAAGCCCTTCCTTACGCTTAAGAGAAAAACAAGTTGCATGAGAGCTCTGCCAGCTGTGAATGCATGAAGAATTGTACTGCTATAGGAAGTGTACACTATTTAACTACATTTTTAGGAGAAGAGCTAGTATATAAACTCATTAATGAAGGAAAGTACCGGAATTTGAATTTTTCTTGTATAATATCAATTTCCCAATAGGTTTTGTGACTGTATTTTTCTCTGTATGCAGACTTCCCTGGCAGTGACATCTGTGCTAAGTGCTGGATTGGATATCTTGGTCTGGGGAGATGCCTTTAGTTTATGGCACACACAGGTCTCAAGAGGGTGTCCGGGTGTCCCTGTGCTCTGGCACCAGCTGAGGTGTGGAGCACTTCTAGGGCTGCCTCCAGATGTGATGAGCTCAAGTTAAAGCAGTGCCTTCTGCTGAGCAGCTGCTGCCACCTGACGAGGAACAGCTTGGCCTAATATAATACACAGAGGCATCTACATTTCTTACTAATCCCAGGGTCTGATAGAATGGTTCTTCATCCTGCTGCTCCTTTGATTTCTGAGGGATCTTATTTTACCATTTTCAGGAATGAGCTAGAAGAAGCAAGTCAAGGTTCAAGGGAAGGACTTATGTTTCTGTGGGGGTGCAGAGCCGCTCGTGGAGGAATAGCGAGGGGATCAGCCAGACAATCAATGTGATTGATAAAGCATAATCCAACTTTATTGAGAGCATCAGACAGTTTTATAGCCCAAAATAGCATAAATCAGCATTATTCATATTAGTACAATCTTATTGGTTTTTACTATGTACGCCTTCTCTTATTATTGGTTATTGCAAGTGTGAGATAATCACACCTACTGAATTTCTATCCAAAAAGCATACGTGCTATTCCTCTGCTCCTACTTCCCTTATTCTTATACTTATTGCTATATAGTATCCATCCCAGGGTTATACCTCGCTTGCTAGGTGCTTCCCTGGAAGTTAAGGCCTTGATTGAACAATGGACATATGTATTACTTATCGACTAACTCTGCAAATTATGCTAGCTCTATTGCTTTTGCAAAAGTCTCTTAAAAGCAAACACTGTTGCTCAGTAAAATCTGCATAAGCAAGGCCTAGCTACTACTTAGCAGGAGCTGCTCTTCTGCAACAAGGCCTCAGCCGAACCATATCCACAGTTGTGTCCATGGCTTTCTAACCAATTCTCAACAATTCCCTCGCTTTTATTTTGTGCAAGAAAAGCATGACTCATGGCAGACTCTGCTATGCGTGTCATGCTTTTCTGCAAACATTGAAAAATGCACAGAACAAGCAGAAGTACAACCACAATTACAAGTGCAATTATTATAAGGTGCTGTAAAAGAGATGTCAGCCATGGCCCCAAATGTAATGACTTTAGCCAATCAGTTAAACCTAATCCAGTGTATTCTTGCAAGTGTGTAGTAAGCTGTTTCAAATCACTTATTAGTTTATGAATGGACACAGAATGATCAGAAAGGTTCATACAACACATTCCTTCAAAGTCTTCACATCCATGGCCTTGTGCTAAAAGCAAAGAATCTATAGCTGCTCGGTTTTGCAAAGTAGCATGACGAACAGAATCAACGTCAGTCAAAAGTTGTGATAGAGCTATAGAGGCAGCATTAGTCTGTTTTGCTAACCAACAGCCAAGTTTATCAAGTTGAGATAAAGCTCTTGCACTAGCAGCACCAGGAGTAAAAATAGATGCTGCTATAATTTGTGCAGTTGACCAAAATTTGACATTATTCTGACAGTCAGATTTGCAAGCATGAGCCAATCTTTTAATGCGAAGATGTCTTTGACGTGCCTGTAAAATCATTGACACATTAGGAGTAAACAAGGTAAGTCTTCCTAAGGTACATGGTCCTCTCCTCAATCTAGATGGTATGCCTGGCCAAGCTCTGTCCCCATAAATAAAAAACACACCTGGGGGCAAAGCAAAAGGAGTGTTTGTGGACTCTGAGATAGTAGCAGAAGTATAATTGCACCACAGTGAAGCATTTTGATACACTGAAAGAGATGCATTTACTAAAACTGTGTCTGGCTGATGTAAAGATTTTCTAGAATAGTTGAACATCACACATGCATCAGCTCGAACTGACCCCATCAATTCCAACTCTTGGGGTTCTAAAGATGCATGCTTTAAGTATGGAACCATTAAGTCCCAAAAATTAACATTGTTCTTCAGATTTGAAATGTTACAGACTGAAAGTGCATCAGGACATGGCCAGGAATCAAGTGGGATACCAACCAAGCATGTAGAAAAAGGATTACCTGGTGTTGATAAAGACAGGCATATAGCATCTTGCCCAGTCTTATTTGCCAGGGTAACCCACACATTAGTTTTGGGTTGTGTTGGTATTTATGCTTCAGTCGGGATGAAGGAAGTGATTAGCATCTCTAAGATTACCATGCCTAAATTTAGGCCAAAGATGCCCCTTAATAACATCATCCCATTGATGTTCTGGTACACAACAGTGACGTGTAATATCTGGGATATCCCGAGAACAGACAGATTTGAGTACTACTGTAGCAGCAAACCACTCTATCTGTTGGATAACAAACAAGAGACGCCAACGTACTAACAATCGATACCTGTTCTTACAATTTTCAACAACATACCCCACAGTTACAAGAGAAGGTTGCCGGCGATCACGTTGTTCACCTCCTGAGGAAAAATGAGTGTCAATTAATGCCAAAGCCTCTCGCTGCCAATTAGTATGTTGCAGCTTTTCAGTACAAATAAGACACACAGGTTGCCATAAGTGTGTTTGATGTAACCAACACTTTTCCTTATATCTACCACATTTTATCAATACCCATGCACCTCTCTTACATTTTTTATTGCAGCTTAAACATTGTCTCTTTCCCAGTCCAATTTGATCAGCAAATAATGAAGGTTGGTAAATAGCAAACTCTTCCAAATCAGAAAGAGTTGACCACTTAATGTTCCTCTTCAGAAGACTCTAGAGTTGTTTGACTAAGGGTTGTATTGCCAGATGATCCCTCAGTCGCTCTCTCTCCTCTTGTTCCTCTTCTTCCTGGGTCTGAGGTGGAGGAGGTGCAGCCTCCGTCATCAATCACTGGACGAATCCATTTGCTGGGTACCCAAATGGGTCCTGTTAGAGCAATAACACACATGTAACCTCTACCCATATATTGTACCTCAGCAGGTCCTTGCATCCTAGGTTGCACAGATGTAAAAAGCCATTTCAAAACAAGTGTCTGATGATCCGCTGTGAGCTGTGTGAGAGCACCCATGAGGTGATCTTTTCCCTGAAAAATAGTAATGTCAATGGGTACATTCTCCACTCTCTCAGAAACAGCTCCTTCAGAGATAATTGTAGCCAGTTTTTGTAAAATCCATGTCCAACCCCTTCAACTGCCTCCAGATGATTTTGCAGTGGCCAATCAGATGGCCAATGATGCTTAGCAACAATGGTAATGTCAGCACCTGTATCCAATAAGGCTCGAAGTTGCCTTTCCTGTTGAGCAAAACGTAATATAGCCTCCACAACAGAGCGCTGATCCATTGTAAAAGTAATACCAAACCTCCTGTAGATCCAAATCCACCAGTTCCTCGCAGTGGTCCTTGGGCCTTCTTAATCAGCTGCTGTTGTGGAATCAGCTGACCTATGCGGCTTCCTGCAGGAATACTGATAGGAGGAAAACGTGTATGAACCATAATCATAATTTCACCTGTATAATCCGCATCGATAACTCCAGGTTCAATAGTTAGTCTCTGTAAAATAGTTGAAGATTGTCCCAATAATAAAACTCCATAAGATTGTCCATTTAAAATTAAAGGTCCACAAACCCCAGTAGGAACCTTTAGAGGTTTGGAGTCTTTAAGTAAAATGTTTATTGTGGTTGCCAAGTCCAGGCCGAGGCTCCCTCTTGAGGCTGGCTGAAGTTCACCGGCAGGGAGGAAGGAGCCTGTTGCAGTGGCTGGCTGACGTTTGCAGGCAGGGAACAAGGAGGGGCTACCGGAGGTACTTGGGTGACTTGGTACGCAGTTGGTGTCTTTGCGCCACGTCCCCTCATGCTCGTCTGTGGAATGTGAGTTACGCTGACAGATACGGCACCAAACATTTGTAGTCTGACAGTCTCGTCGTATGCGGCCATTCCGCCCACATCGAAAACACCTCACATTGGACTGAGACTTGTCAGCAGTCTGAAATTTATGTGGTTTTAATGGCTCAAGTGCAGCAACAGCAAAAGCTTGATCCTGAGTCTGCCTGCCTTTTAGAGTTAATGTTAAATCCTTAACAGCCTCAACTAACATAGCTTGAGTTCCTTGTGGAATTTTTCTCATACGATCTAACAAATCCACTACAGTCCAATCACCTGATAATGTAGCTATTATCGATCTTACTTGTGCATTGCTATTTTGTATAACACATTCCTTAAGCTGTGGTCCCTGCATATATTGAGGTACTCCCTCTCTCTCTATTGCAGCAGTAAGCTTGTCCACAAAACTAGAAAATGACTCCTGTGGACCTTGTCTAATATGTATATAGGATGGTAATTCTACTCTCTCAGTTCTAACTAAATCATATGCAGCCCTAGCTAATCGCATTGCCTCCTTTATTATATCTGGGCCCAATAATGCTTGGGCATCTATCCTGGCAAATTGGCCTATTCCCATAAATCTGTCCATTGTGACCCCCCTAAGTGGGTCATTAGGTTTCTCTTTACCCTTCTCTCTTTCCCTAGGCACCTGAAGATGGATGGTATCCAGATTTGATCTGGCTGTTTCCTGCCTACAGTTGTGCCTACTGGGAGCTACTCTTGTCTCTCCAAGGCTTGTCCCTACTAGTACTGCCAGAGCCCAGCCCAGCCCTTGGGGCTCAGCTCTGCCCTGCACATTCCTCCCAGCACAGGGCACTGCCCAGGAGCATCTCCCTGCCAGCAGGGCCTTAAGGGCAGCTCACACAAACTGAGATGCTGCAAGCCAAGGTGTTACTGCTGCTGTCTGTAGGCAGAGGAGGGTGAGGAGGCACTTTGTGAGGGGGATCTGAGGCAGATGTGCTGATGCCCAGTGGGACAGTGCAGGAGTCTCAGTGACACAGACACACCTGACAGCCCCTTTCCATTCCCTTGAGGAGAGAGCTGAGAGGAGCCCTGGCCATGCAGCACCATCTGCACAGCAGGAGGAATCTGCCCTGATGAGGGTGGCTCCTTCCACCTTCAACTTCTCCCCACAGTCCATGGGGAGCTGCCAGAAAGGCTGAGAGCTGTCCCTGGTAGATGGCACATGCCCTGGGCTGGCCAAGAGCCCTGAGGGCTGCAGGAGCTGCTCTGCAGGACAGCCCTGGGCAGCTCTGGCTGCTGCCCCAGCTTCACCCCTGCAGCCATCCCTGGCAGCAGGAGCCATCCTGCCCTGTCCCTCTGACAGTGCCCAGGGCAGCCCCGCTCTGCAGCACATCCTCCTCCTCCTCCTGTGCCTCAGAGGAACTGGGAGAGTCCTTCTGACACATCCCCCAGGCTGTGGGCTGTGCTGGCTTCAGGAGATCCCTCCAGGAGCACAGGGGACATTGCCCTGCACCCACACACTCACCATGTCCAGGGCTGTGAAGATGTTTCCCCAAGTGAAGTCTTAGCTCAATGTCTTCCCAGTGCTGATTGTCTCTAGCCTGTCTATGCCTGGCTCCTGTCCCCTCAGTGCCTGCAGGCAGTGCCCTGAGCCCTGCTGGGCTGGGAGAGGAGCTGCTTCTCAGCAGAAATGTCTTTTGAAGCTCTTCTTGGTTGAGCCTGGGAGCTGTCTCTGTGCCAGGAGCCCAGCTCAGCTCAGCAGCACAGACACAGCACAAGGATTTTAATGACCCTCACAGGCATTTGGTGCTGTTTACATCAGATTAAGTCCCTCAGTGTGTTAAAGAAACTTCTCATTATTTCAAAGTTAAATTGAAACACCAAATTTTCCTGAAGTTTTAATGGATTCTGCTGAGGGATATGTCTGTGAAAGTTGATCAAACTTTGCTATTTTTCAGTGCCCCCATACCCTAATAATGCTTTTCAGTGTGTCAAAACACAGGATAAAGAACTAGCCTTAGAAATCTCCTTGCTTTGTCTAGTACTCATTACCTCCTCCTTCTTGTCTTATCCTGTTTCCACCCAAATCTCTCTCCACACAGCCTCACAGTCCTTTCCCAATCTTTCTCCCACACACATGCCTGAGTTGCAGGTATTGAATGTGATTTGCCACACACAAACTTTAGCATCTTAGGTTCAAAATCAGCTTGGTTAGGATGTCTCCCTTTACACTGGGGGCATAGACCTTGCCCTCTCTGAAAGGAACAATATCAACATTTTTCAGAAATGCTGCACTGTAACAGTAGCCATGCAGAGTGCCAACTTCTAGAAGCCCCAAAAGCCTCATAACACCCACAAAAGCAAGCTATTCCTCCTCTCTCTTGAATGTCCAGACCCTCTTGTGCAGACTCTTCCCAGTCCAAAGCTACCAACCTCCCTGCTGATGTTCGATACATTCCATCCAGTTAACAACACAGAAAACACAGGGAAAAATTACCAGTTTGTTGCAATTGTAACTTTTGTCACAAGATGGCAATATTACTCTAAAATACACAATGACTGGTGGCGGCAGGGGACCGGTTAAGCCCAAACACGGAGTGTTACAGGGAATACCGTCCCCTTAAACAGGAATTCCCCACACACAACCCAAATCCAAAAGTCAAAATCACTGCAGGGAAGGGGATCTCTTTATTAAGGGAGAAAGCATCCACCTCTTGTCAACACAGCACACAGTATACAGCAATTTTAAACGATCACCCAATCACTTTGTTCTTCTCTAGCCATTTCAGTTGCCCAAAAAGAAAACACAGATCAAAGCTCCCGCTCACTTCTTCCTAAGTACATCTCACCAATCACACAAACAGTCATTCACAGAGGCAGGACCCAATCAAAATAATGATTAAAACAGCAGCAATAAACAAGGATTTGCCCAGTTCACCCAAAGAACTGCTGGTGGATCTCCCTGACAGAACAAACCCTTTCTGGGGCCACTGCACCCTCCTGATGATTGCAAGCAAAACTGCCCAGGCTTGCGCTGAGCACAGAACGTCTTCTGCATCTTGTCAGCTGCTTTTTAGCCATGTGTAGGCCTGACAGGCATACACATCATTTTAAACATACAATTTTGTCTGCAGTCCAGCAACATGTCTTGTCTGTCCCCATTATGAGCAGCTGGGGACCGGAGGTCCCTCCAGGAGGGTCCCAGAGACATCCATATGCCAGGTCGCTCTTGCAGCCAGAGTTTCTCATGGCAAACTCGCCAATTGATAGAGAAAAGAGGAATCTCCAGCCAGTTTAAGTTAGAAAATAGTATATTTATTACAATGCTGGGCAAGCCCAGGAGAAATCTCCCACAAGGATGTGCAAAATACCCAGGGCTCTTGCCTTATTTTCTCCATCAAAATCTTACCTATTCATTTAGTTACCCAATATGCCTATAGATATGAATTACCTAACACCCCATATGCTCACTTTGTATTAAAATTAGCTCAAAGTTCTTTTGCACAGTCCTTGAGCAGTTCTTTCCTTCAAATGGGTCAGTGGGCGTTTGAAATGGGTCAGAGGTCTCCTAATGATGAAGTCAGGGAGCCTTCCTTGCCTTCAGCTTTTCACCTTGGTCTTGTTCCTAGGTTCTCAGGCCCTTTGACCCTAGTTCAAGTTCCCAACTGTCCAAGTTTAGGACAAATTTGGGGAAAAAGAGCTCCAAAGAGCCCCCCCCCCCCCCCCCCCCCCGAAGCGCAGCAAGAGAGAGAGAGCCGGAAAACACCAGCCTAGATAAAACCATCCGAGGGAGGGACCGGCAGCTGCACGGGGGAAGCAAGGAGAGGAGCCAGTCCAAACTGGTTCTGGCTGGTTGCAGGGTCTAGGTGCAGTTATGGTTTCTTCACTTCAACAATATTCCATCTGCCCAACTTGACACAACAGAGCCAAGCAAGTGGTTTATTTTCTTATCTCTACTGGCTTAGCCACTGATTATTAACTTTCTACATTGCTTCTACTCTGATCATTATATGTATACCTTCTATTCCTCAGCTAAGCTCTTAACCCGTTAATTTTTGCATCAGAAAGATGATGCTATTTTAGATACAAACACAATCAAGGTGTTGTATCAGGATGCTCTGCCTGGAGTGCGGTGAAAACATCTTGAAAAATGCCCTCTTTGCAAAGCTTTCAGTGGTAGATGGAGAAAGGTAAGTCATGCTGCTTTTGATGTTGAGGAAATGCTGAAACCAGCCTGACTCATTTAAACTCTTCCTGTCCTTACTGGGATGAGGAGCCCCTCAGTCTTCCCCGCTCCAGGCTGGACAAGCCCAGCTCCCTCAACCTCTTCTCACAGCCAAAGGGCTCCAGCCCCATCCTGGAGGCCCTTCCCTCACCCTGCTCCAGCTGCCAGATATCTTTGCTGCCCTGGGGAACCCAAACCAGCCCCCAGTGACCTGGATGATCCCCGTCCTTGATGTCCTGGTCACACAGCCCGGGCCCCTTGTCCCTATGTCAGGCTCTGGGGTGGATTCGTGGAACATCCTTGGTGGAAGCTGTGGCCCAGGTGGAATTGGGCTGCAGAAGGGCTGGCAAGGAGAGGGTGGAGTTGGGAAGAGCAGATGTGGGAAGAGCCAGGACCATTTTCCCTGGTTGTGCTGCTGTGCTGGGAGTCCTTCTACCTCTGCTCACAGGCACTGCCCTTGCAGAGACAGAGAAGGGCTGGGGAAGCACCTGGGTCACACAGGGCAGAGCAGGACACTTTATTTTACCTCAATGCACAATGATCATGGCTCCTTACTGTCTATGCTGAACACAAGCACAGTAGATACCGATGTAGCAATACTGTGACTAAAGGCATCCCTTTATGGAAAATACTATGAAAAGTTAAAAAAAAAAAAAAAAAGGAAAAGTAGAACACACCAAATAGAAACACATGGAACTAAGCAGTCTGGGCAGTCTGTAATGAGTTCCATTCTGAATGCTATGCAGAAATAAACAGGCACTTGATTGTTTCTGGAAACAAAGAGTGTTCATATTCCTCAGGGCATCCTCAAGCTCCTGGTTCCACAGGCTGTAGATGAGGATATTATAAACGAGATTAAGCCGAATTAAATATAATTAGAATAAGCGATAATTTATTTTGCCACTGAAATACGGTCCTCCTTACCCACAATCACAAAGGGACAGCGCTGAGCCCAGGATCAGTGCTGGATGAGCACACTCTGATCCAACCTCTATCGCATTGGATCCCCCAGTGCTCACAAAGCCGCCTTGGTCAGTCCAGATTTTATACAGTTTTTCATAGCCTGGAGCAGAGGTCTTTCTTTTTGTTGTTGCACATATTCATATAGTCTTTCTCTGCATTGGCTGGACAAAACCATGTCTGGGAATCGATGAATTTGGTGAATGCAGATCTCTGTTTATGGGAAGCCGGCATTCAGATGTAGCTTTCCTGATGGCTCTGGTTATTTTAATCATCAATAATTGACGAGTGCTCATCGCTTGGGTGTTTCCTGGACAGTTTCTGAAAGGGCTATCTTTGAACAAGTAATTATTTGGCTTTTGACTGGGAATTACCACCAGTTGAGAATAATTTCAGAAACCCACAACGATGGGGACTAATAAGGGTAACTCCTTGCTTTTTGTGTGGGTGGACAATTTTTCATTGTAGACCAGGGTGACAACCAAGTTGGATCCTTCTCCTCTGTAGAGGGTGCAACAAGAAATGGTATTGTATATCTAATAAAAGGAGACCTATGTGCCCCAGGTGTGTCCTGGCACTTCTGAGATCCTATAACTGGGAAGTAGCACATGATCAGTTTGAGATAGTGAGTCCAGTCTGTGGGTAAGGTTTAAAGCCGGAGAATTTGGATATTTTTGAAAAAGACTGGGAATGGTGCCAGCTTGGTAAAATGAATTATAAGGCTCCCCTTGTAGTTTAACTTTCAGTATTTGAGATACAAGGGTATATTTATGGAATTTCTGCCTGGTCAAATAGAAGGAAGCAGCCAGCTGTTTGAGCTATTGGAGAAGGGGGATTTCAAATAACTTAGAGGAGAGAGCAGAAAGAATCAGGACTGCGCGTGTTCAGTATTTTCGGAGGGGTTGTCGTTGGGTTGGTCAGGAGGGTGTGGTCAATGGGATTTGTCATTGGGGTGATCAGTGGGTGTGGCCAGTGAGGTGTTGGCACTGGTTCTAGGATATGGGTGTGGTCAGTGAGTGTGTGTAGTGGTTATGGTCAGTGGGTGTGATCATTGGAGGTATGGTCATTTGGGTGCTGAGTGGCATGTGGTCAGTGGGTAAGGTCAGCGGGTGTGATCAGTCAGCGGGTGACCAGTGCATCACCTGTTCCTATTTCTGTTCCATCATTCCTGCTCTGATGAGGATGGATCCTCAGCCTCTTGGAGGACGCTGATGAATTTTACTACTCCAGAGGCCTCTTCTTTCTTGAGCTCTTCAGTTCCGGAATTCAGTGACAAAGGCTCATAAACATCTGTTAAAAACACCCATAAGAAAAGCTCCTGGGGAAAACTTAAGTTTTCAAATCTTTGGTGGTTAATTGGATAGATTTCAAAAGTGTATTCCAAGTGAATATATTATATTGAAAACAAGGCCGAGAGAAGTGATTTCTCCTGGTTCTTTTCGTGTTTATAGATGGATATCAGAACTGTCCAACTGATATTGACCCCCAGCACCTTCTAATGCAGTCTGAAGAGATATGAAAATCAAGACCCTTCATGATGGTCAATCAATCACACTTTGTCCCCATCCCCATCCTCTTCTCACCATTTCTCTCATCCAACCACTCAGACTCCTGTGGACCAGGAACAGTGCAACCAGCAGGCCCAGAGCAATGATTCTTCCCCTGTGCTCAGCAGTGGCTGGTCAGCACCTCAAGTGCTGTGTCCACTTCTGGGCCCCCAATTTAGGAAGGACATGGAGGAGCTGGAGAGTGTCCAGAGAAGGGCAACAAGGCTGGTGAGGGGTCTGGAACACAAGTCCTGTGAGGAGTAGCTGAGAGAGTTGGGTATGTTTATCCTGGAGGAGACTCAGAGGAGATCTCATCACCCTCTACAACTCCCTGACAGGAGGGTGCAGCCAGGTGGAGTTGGGCTCTTTCCCCAGGGAACAGTCACAGGACAAGAGGACACAGCCTTAAAGCTGCATCAAAGAAGGTTTAGGCTGGACATTAATAAATATTCTTCACAAAGAAGGTGATTGGGCATTTGAATGGGCTTCCCAGGGAGGTGGATGAGTCACTGTCCCAGGAAAAGTTTCAGCATAGACTGGATGTGGCACTGAGTGCCATGGTCTGGGTGACAGGGTGGTGTTAGTTAGTTAGTTGATTAGTTAGTTAGAATTTTAAGATGTATCATTACAAGTTTGTGAAGTGTTATATGATTGGTTGAAAATTCATATGGCAGCAAAGCTGTGGGAAGCAACGCAATATATGATTGGTGATTAAAGACGTTAGCAAAGTTCATAGAAATATGTGATTGGCTAAAAAACTAATGTAAGGCATTGTAACTAAGAATGAGATGGCTTCTGATATTATGGCATTCGGTGTAACACCTTTAATGTCTCACCCTTCTATGAGACTGGTGCAATAAAGCAATAAACTGTCTTTTACAATGTCTCTGAGTTGCTCATCTTTTGTTATAATGATGTTCTGACAGGGATATTTTGGATATCAAGCCTGCAAATTGAAATCAATAGGGATTCAAAGATACCATGTTTACCCAAAAGAAATCAATAGGGATTTAGAGACAGAAGGTCTACCCTGTTTAAGTCTCGGTGGATTTAGGGACACCCAGCCTATCCATTGAAATCAACAGGACTTTTGTGGAACTTTAGTGCTAAAATGGTACAACTTGTGTAAATCTGAGGGAAATGTTGGGCTCAATTCCAGGAATTTCCCTTCCAGGATCATGATGCTGATTCTGTGGAAGTCCTGGATGAATTCCTGGAAGCCAGTTCCGAATTCGTGATCCCACACCTTCAACCTGTGCTGGAGCTGTGCCTCCAGGTAAGCCCAAAAATCTCCATTTTCAGTTCAAATTCTGGGAATTCTGAAGCCAAAATCGAGACTTTTCGCAACAAAATTTTTGGGGCACTGGGTTTAGCCATTGAAGTCAATGCGAATTTAGGGACACAAGGTCCACCCAGTCAAAGCAATGAGGATTTTTGGGACACAAGTTTTGGAAGGCCCTAGTGGTTTTGGTTGATCCAGTTATCCAAGAGGTACCCAGGTGTATCCAGGTGATTTTTGCCATGATCCAGGATATACTGGGGGCTACCCAGGTGTATCCAAGTGATTTTTGGGGATGTCCAGGTGATGTTTGAAGCACCCAAGTGTCCCGACTCTCCTGGATGGGCTGAGAAAAGATAATGGCCACTGTTGCATTCTTTCAGTCAACCTGGACATAGACGACCCTCCGTGGTGGGGGGGCTATCGGGGGGCACTCAAACATTCAGGGTTACCCTAAAACTCGAGGCAAGAGCCCCAGAGGTGGGAGGGAGCCCTGAGTTACCTCAGGAGATGATGCAGTGCAGGTACACCCAGGCGCTTTGGTCTGTGTGGTCGGTGCAGGTAGCATTCTGCACCGGCTCCAGCTCAGAGGTGGGCAAAGAGGGTGCCCCGAAATCTCAGGGGAGCAGCGGGGTCACCCAAATTGATGCACAGAAAAACTTAATAACCCACAAAGTAAGTTATAGGTATGTATTTGATTCAGCACTGAGGTGCATGGGGGACAGCTCCTCCAAAAACATGCGCACCTTTGGTGACCTGCACCTCTCTTTTTATTCTCTATAAACTAGGAATGCACAATGCACCTAATACATATTCATTTCCTAATTCCCCCTTGTCGGGGGTTGAGTGTTTTTCTGTTACTGTGTCAATTGAAAGAATTTTTCCCATTATCATGCCAATGGAGCTGGCCAGGCTACACCAAGGGTTTGTGATGGGTCCAGACAAAGGGGTGGGTGGGGACGGCCTTGGAGGGGCCGCTGAGGCTTCCGGGAGGGCACTCGCGTTTCCGGCGAGCTGGGAGGAGGACGCCTGGGATCGTTCAGCCACGCGGCTGAGCACAGAAGAGCCAGACCCTCTGCGACCATATGCCCTGCATCTGCCCCGTTCCAGCCTCCTGCCTCTGCGGACACAGCTGATCCCCCGGACACACACGGTGAGTGAGGAGCCGCCGCTGCAGCCCGTTCCCGCCCGGGACCGGCGTGGCTGTTGCCGCCCCTCCCCCCTCCCTCCTGCCTTTGTTCCCGTCTGCCATTGGCACATCCGGGCTGTGGACTAAGCACAGAGACAGCGTGCTTGCATCTAAAGGGACTGACACCGAGTTATCTATTTCGTTCTGTTAGGAATTTTAACTGTTATTGTTTTCTGTTTGTATAGTTAGATATATTAGTAAAAGAGCTGTTATTCCCACCCCCCTTATCTCTGCCTCAGAGTCTTTGATTCAAACAATTATAATACTTGTGGGGGGGGGAGTGGAACCAAAGTCTATTCCAAAAAGGGAAACTTCTGCCCTTACTGGCAGACACCTGTCCTTTCAAACCAGGACAGATTTTGGCGCCCAACGTGAGGCTCGAGGGCACTGAGGTGAGAGTTAAGACAGGAATAACAGGTCTCTTAACTGGCAATATTTTGTCTGGTTGAATCTGGTTTGTGTTCCATGTGGTCACAGCCATCTCCCTCCCATTTGTAAGCCCTTTTTTGAATTTGGGCCCCCTCACCAAGGTTGCTGTGGCTATTGTCCGATTGGTTTGGTGGATTGATTATGTCAGGAATTCATGGGTTTTTAATTTTTTCTGGAAAGCGGTTGCATGGATCCGGAGCTATCGTACTCTAACTGCGTGTTTCTGGGGCTATTTCAGTAATGGTACTTACTGTGAGATAACGAGTGCAAGGGAAATTTTCTCCCAACCCATCTCCCAGTTTTTTGAGGCTACCCCACTGGTCCTCAAGGATTTCAGATCTGTTTTAATCGCCAGTGTTATTATACAGTGGCTGGTGTTGCTGGTAGGCTTGTACTACTTAGCATTCAGAAACAAGGGAAATGCTAACCGAGGGAGTCGCACAAAAATGAAGGTAGCCTCAACCTCCCACAAGCAAGGTGCAGGGTATTACAGCAAGGAGGATGTTCTGTCAGATCCCCTGGAAGGAACCTCCACTATGTATGCCCAGGAAAGAAATAATAACCAGGGCTAGAGGGGCCCTGCCTCCAGCCAGGGAGAGGCATGGGATGACAGGATCTATTGGATAGTGTGGGTGGGATGGCCTGGCACATCAAAGCAACAGAAACATAAAGTGTTAGTTGATACTGGTTCACAATGCACCCTGATACCATCAGAACATGTGGGGAAGGTACCTGTTTCCATTGTTGGGGTGACGGGGGGATCACAGGAATTCACTTTGCTGGAAGCTGAGATTAGCCTGACAGGGAAGGGGTGGCAGAAACATCCAATTGTAACTGGCCCAGGGGCACCATGCATTCTAGGCATAGACTTCCTCAGGAACGGCTACTACAAAGACCCAAAGGTGTTCAGGTGGGCTTTTGGAATAGCTGCTGTAGAGACAGAGAGCATTAAGCAGTTGAACACCTTGCCTGGACTGTCAGAAAACCCCTCTGCAGTAGGACTCCTGAAAGTGACAGAGCAACAGGGGCCAATTGCCACCATGACAGTGCACCGCCGGCAGTACCGGACAAATCGAGATGCTGTGATCCCCATCCACAAAATGATCTGTGATCTAGAGAGCCAAGGGGTGGTCAGCAAGAGCCACTCACCCTTCAACAGTCCTATCTGGCCTGTGCAGAAATCTGATGGAGAATGGAGACTGACTGTGGACTATCGGGCATTGAATGAAGTGACTCCACCGCTGAGCGCTGCCGTGCCGGACATGCTGGAACTCCAGTACGAGCTGGAGTCCAAGGCAGCAAGGTGGTATGCCACCATTGACATTGCAAATGCATTCTTCTCCATTCCTTTGGCAGCAGAGTGCAAACCTCAGTTTGCTTTCACCTGGAGGGGCGTGCAGTACACCTGGAACCGACTGCCCCAGGGGTGGAAGCACAGCCCCACCATCTGCCACGGACTGATCCAGGCTGCACTGGAAAGGGATGACGCTCCAGAACATTTGCAGTATATCGATGACATCATTGTGTGGGGGAACACAGCAATGGAGGTGTTTGACAAATGAGAGAAGATCATCCAGATTTTGCTGGGAGCCGGTTTCGCCATTAAAAAGAGCAAAGTCAAAAAACCTGCCCGAGAGATCCAGTTCCTGGGAGTGAAGTGGCAGGATGGACGGTGCCAGATCCTTACTGAGGTCATCAATAAGATCACTGCAATGTCCCCACCAACAAGCAAGAAGGAGACACAAGCTTTTCTAGGTGCTATCGGCTTTTGGAGAATGCACGTCCCTGAGTACAGCCAGATTGTGAGCCCTCTCTACCAGGTCACTCGCAAGAAGAACGATTTTCATTGGGGCCCTGAACAACAGGAAGCTTTTGCCCAGATCAAACAAGAAATCGCTCATGCAGTTGCCCTTGGCCCAGTCAGGACAGGACCAGAGTTAAAGAATGTGTTCTACTCTGCAGCTGGAAACCATGGTCTGTCCTGGAGCCTTTGGCAGAAGGTGCCTGGTGAGACCCGAGTCCGACCCCTGGGATTCTGGAGCAGAAGCTACAAAGGATCTGAAGCCAACTACACTCCCACAGAGAAGGAAAACTTGGCTGCCTATGAGGGAGTTCAAGCTGCCTCAGAGGTGATTGGCACAGAAGCACAACTTCTCCTGGCACCCCGACTGCCAGTGCTGGGGTGGATGTTCAAAGGAAAGGTTCCCTCTACTCACCACGCCACCGACGCCACATGGAGCAAGTGGATTGTCCTCATCACGCAGCGCGCCTGTATTGGTAACCCAAATCGCCCTGGGATTTTGGAGATAATTACGAACTGGCCAGAAGGTGAAGATTTTGGTCTCGCTGATGAAGAGGAGCAGAAGCAAGTGACCTGGGCTGAAGAAGCTCCACCGTACAACCAGCTGCCAGCAGATGAAACACGCTACGCCCTTTTCACCGACGGTTCCTGTCGCATTGTGGGGATGAACCGGAAGTGGAAAGCTGCCGTATGGAGCCCCACACGACAGGTTGCACAAGCTACCGAAGAAGAAGGTGGATTGAGTCAACTTGCTGAACTCAAAGCTGTTCAGCTGGCCTTGGACATTGCTGAGAGAGAGAAATGGCCAAAGCTCTACCTTTACACTGATTCGTGGATGGTAGCCAATGCTCTGTGGGGTTGGCTGGAAAGGTGGAAAAAGGCTGACTGGCAACGTAGAGGAAAACCAATCTGGGCTGCTGATGAGTGGAAAGATATTGCCACTCGGGTAGAGAAGCTCCCCGTGAAAGTCCATCATGTGGATGCCCATGTTCCCAAGAGTCGGGCTAATGAAGAACACAGGCACAATGAGGAGGTAGATCAGGCTACACAGATAGAGGTCTCAAAGATAGACTTAGATTGGGAACACAAGGGGGAACTGTTCCTGCCTCGATGGGCCCACGATGCCTCAGGCCATCAGGGCAGAGATGCCACCTATAAGTGAGCACGAGACCGAGGGGTGGATCTAACCATGGACAGCATCTCTCAGGTTATTCATGACTGTGGCACTTGCGCTGCCATCAAACAGGCCAAGCAGGTGAAGCCCCTCTGGTATGGGGGGCGATGGTCCAAATATAAGTACGGAGAGGCCTGGCAGATTGACTATATCACACTGCCTCAGACCCGCCAGGGCAAGCGCTACGTGCTGACCATGGTAGAAGCCACCACTGGATGGTTGGAGACCTACGCTGTGCCCCACGCCACTGCTCGGAACACCATCCTGGGCCTGGAAAAGCAAGTCCTCTGGAGACATGGTACCCCTGAAAGAATTGAGTCAGACAATGGGACTCATTTCAAAAATAGCCTTATAAACACCTGGGCTAAAGAACACGGCATCGAGTGGGTGTACCATATTCCCTACCATGCACCAGCGGCTGGGAAAGTCGAACGGTGCAATGGTCTGCTTAAGACCACCTTAAAGGCACTTGGTGGGGGGACTTTGAAGAACTGGGAGATCAATCTACCAAAGGCTACATGGTTAGTGAATACCCGAGGTTTCACTAACAGAGCAGGCCCTGCCCAGTCAGAGCCCTTGGGAGCAGCAGATGCAGATAAGGTTCCAGTGGTACACCTGAGAGGCATGTTAGGGAAAACTGTCTGGGTGAACTCTGCTTCCAGCAAAGACAATCCTGTTCGTGGGGTGGTTTTCGCTCAAGGACCAGGTTGCACTTGGTGGGTGATGCCAAAGGATGGAGAGACGCGATGCATACCCCAAGGGGACCTTGTTCTAGGGTGAACTATATATGATACTGTGCCTGTAACTACATGTATGTATATAATTTAAAGGTTTCAATATGATGTAGCATGATGGCATGGAAAAATTCGGGGTGGATAATGTCGGGGGTTGAGTGTTTTTCTGTTACTGTGTCAATTGAAAGAATTTTTCCCATTATCATGCCAATGGAGCTGGCTGGGCTACACCCAGGGTTTTTGATGGGTCCAGACAAAGGGGTGGGTGAGGACGGCCCCGGAGGGGCCTCTGAGGCTTCCGGGAGGGCACTCGTGTTTTCGGCGAGCTCGGAGGAGGATGCCTGGGATCGTTCAGCCACGCGGCCGGAGCACAGGAGAGCCAGACCCTCTGCGACCATATGCCCTGCATCTGCCCCGTTCCAGCCTCCTGCCTCTGCAGACACAGCTGATCCCCCGGGCACACACGGTGAGCGAGGAGCCGCCGCATGCAGCCTGTTCCCGCCCGGGACCGGCGTGGCTGTTGCTGCCCCTCCCCCCTCCCTCCTGCCTTTGTTCCCATCTGCCATTGGCACATCCGAGCTGTGGACTAAGCACAGAGACAGCGTGCTTGCATCTAAAGGGACTGACACCGAGTTATCTATTTCGTTCTGTTAGGAATTTTAACTGTTATTGTTTTCTGTTTGTATAGTTAGATATATTAGTAAAAGAGCTGTTATTCCCACCCCCCTTATCTCTGCCTCAGAGTCTTTGATTCAAACAATTATAATACTTGTGGGGGGGGGAGTGGAACCAAAGTCTATTCCAAAAAGGGAAACTTCTGCCCTTACTGGCAGACACCTGTCCTTTCAAACCAGGACACCCCTGTCCCTGCTTCGTATTAAAATTAGCTCCACGGCACTTTGTGACTTCACACTCCTCCTTGTTGGTTGTTCTAGTGGCTGTCTGGGATGAAATAAGCAGTCTCCCTCTCAGTTTTAACTTTTAACCTCACCTTCTTTGCATATTAGTCTTAGGTTCCTTTCCAGGCCTTGATACCAGTTTTTGCTGGCTCAGGGGTCTAAGATATCCCTGTTAGCTGGAATGGGCCTCACTCTTCCATCCTGTTTGCACATTCTTGGCCCTCTATCGTACCTTGTAACCTTGCTCTGTCCTCCTGTTCTTGCAAAGACAGCAAATGTCACACATGGCTAGAATCCTGTCAGCCCCCTTCTAGTTAAAATATCCTCCTGTATTTTTATCCTTAACATTTAAATTTTAATTGTCCCTGTTTCAGTGTCACAATGGCTTCTTGATTCTATGGGGCCCACAGTTCAATCCTTGGCCCTTGCTTCCATAGGGGTCTGGAGTCACAACGGTCCCTCTGATTCCATGAGGCACCAGAGAGTCCCAATGTTCTCTTTGGTTCCATGAGGTTCTGTAGTGTCTCCACGGTGTCCTTGGATCTGCTGCTGTCCATGTCACAACTGACCCATGATTCCATGAGGTTCTGCAGTGTCACCATGGTCGTTGTCAGAGGCTGGATGAGATCAATGTCCCAGACACCTCGGGATGAGCTCTCAGTCCATCACACAGTGGGCTGGTGCTGACCCAGGCTCTGATTGCTCCAGCAATCACAATACCCACCTGGGGGGAGGACCACGAAGACCTGGGGGCTTAAAAAAACATGAAGCACATGCTCAGTCCAAGTCCCTGCCTGCTCCTGTGGTCTGTGTCACAGCAAAGGCAATGCTCCACACTTACCCCTGGAGCCCCAGCCCAGCTCCTGAGTGATCAAATGACCAAAAGTCCTACCTGGGGGAAGGACCCAGGAAGAACAAGGAGAATTTAAGGCAGAGCACTAGGCAAACGCACATCTTGACCCTACCTCCTCTTGGAATTTCTGTCTGAACAGTACTGGAATACAAGAGTGTGCATATCTGTATCTTTTTTTGTCTTTCTCTCTGGGTTTTCTATTTCTTCTGTTTCTGTCCTCTTCCAAATTTTGAGTAACTTGGGGAAAGGGGCATTACTAGACAGCGCCATCGGCGGCTGAGATCCTGCCTGCTTCCCCCTCCCCCCAGAGTGGCCAGACGGGCCCATGGTGTAGCTGGAATGCTGCCCCTGATAAGTTTTTCCAAAAACCCCTGGGTCAAGGGGGAGGGGAGGCCATCAGTCTGTGAGTGCTGCCTCAGAAGTTGATATGGTCCTCAAAAATAGTTATGGGAAAACTGTAAGTCGAGGAAGGGATTTTTACACAGTGATCAGATTTACATTGTCCTGAATGGCTGATTCACTGTGACACAGAGGCTGGAAAAAAAACTGTTTTCTTGTGGTAAAATCTCCACAGACTGATGAAAAGTTCTCCTCACCCAAGCAAATGGGTGAAAGGCTATTAATAAAGATGGTAATTTGACTGATCCGTTTCTGTATGTTATCAGTGTGAAAGAAAAGAAGTTGTAGGGGGAAATGTTCTGAAAGTTTTATTGAGATTTTTTTTCCTTGTAGTTTCTAGTAATGAAGTTTTTTCTTTGCACCTTTTAAAATTTGAGCTAGTTTTGCCTTCCTCCTAATCCCATCTCACAGCAGAAAATGAGTAAATAATTCTAGTGGGTGCACTGGCAATTTGGCCAATGTTAAATCCACGACAAACTTAATATTGATCTCTTCTTTCTTGACCTTTTCAGTTCAAGGATTCAGTGAGAAAAACTCAAAAGTATTTGTTCAAAACACCCAAACAAGAAAAGCCCCTGGGAATAATTTAACTATTCAATTCTTCTGTGATTAATTAGACAGATTTCAGTAGTGTATTCAAAGTGAATATGCTATATACTATATTGAAAACAATGCAGGGAGAAGTATTTTGTACTGATTTCTTTTTGTATTTATTGATTGATACCAGCAATGTGAAATTGATATTGAACCCCTGAATCTTCTAATGAAGTCTGAATAGATATGAAAATCAAGACCCTTCATGAATGACAATAAATAACACATTGTCCCCACTCCCTCCCTCTAATTCCCTTGTCCAATACCTGGAACTGCAATGGATCAGGAATGTTGTGGCCAGCAGGAACAGGACAGGGATTCTTCCTTTGTGTTCAGCACCAGTTGGGCAGCACCTCAAGTGCTATGTCCAGTTCTGGGTCCCGATTTACGAAGGACATGGAGGCGCTGGAGTGCGTCCAGAGAAGAGCAACAAGGCTGGTGAGGGGTCTGGAACACAAGTCCTGTGAGCATCAGCTGAGGGAGCTGGGGATGTTTATCCTGGAGGAAGCTCAGGTGAGACCTCATCACTCTCTGCAACTCTCTGACAGAAGGGTGCAGGCAGGTGGAGGTCAGGCTCTTTTTCCAGGGAACAGTGACAGGACAAGAGGACACAGCCTTAAGCTACACTAGGGGACAATTAGGCTGGACATTAGGAAATATTCTTGAATAAAAGGGTGATTGGGCATTGGAATGGGCTGCCCAGGGAAGTGGGTGAGTCACTGTCTCTGAAAGTGTTTCAGGAAAGACTGGATGTGGCACTGAGTGTCATGGTCTGGGTGAAAAGCTGGTGTTGGGTCACAGGTTGGACTTGATGCTCTCCAAGGTCTTTTCCAGCCTGGGTGATTCTGGGATGACGGTGACACTGCAGGGCCCTGGGGAAGCAAGGGGCCATTGTGACACTGCAGGGCCTCGTGGAACTGAAAGGACCAGAGTGGCACTGTGTACAACATGGCACCACAGAGCCAAGGGGCCACTGTGACACTGTGGGGCTACATGGAAGCAAGGAGTCCATTGTGACACTCTGGGTCCTTGTGTAACCACAGAGGCCACTGTGACACTTCAGGGACTTGTGGAACCAAGAGGCCATTGTGACACTGCAGAACCAAGGAGAGCCTTGTGAGAGCCTGGGGACAATGGAATCAAGGGGCCATTGTTCTACTGCAAGGACTCTTGGAACTAAGGGAACAATTGTGACACTGTGGTGCCCCATGGAACCAAGGGTCCCTGGTGACACTGCAGGATCTTATGTAACCAGGGCTCCATTGTGATACTGCAGCACCAGGGAATTCATGGTGGCACTAGGAGACCTCATGGAACCAAGGGGCCAGTGCTGCTCCTTATGGACTCAGGGAATGACAGAAACGTTTGACAAGGTGATGCCTCTTGGGACCAAGAGGCCATTGTGACACTGTGGGACCAAGGAGAGCATTGCTGCACTGCGAGACCTCATGGAACCAAGGATCCACTGTGGCACTGCAGGGCTTTGGGGGACCAAAATGTTTTTGTGACACTGTGGGGTCCAGGGATCCAAGGGACTTTGGGACATCAAGGGGTGCCATGGAACCAAAGAGGCAGGTTGTGACAAAGGGAGGAGATTTTTTCCAGGGAATGTGTTGCACCACAGCTCTGCCCTGGGAGGGAAATTCCTCTCTTCTTGCATCCAGTGTGGACTATCCCTGCTTCACTTTGCATTAATTCTTTCTTTCTTTCTTTCTTTCTTAGGCAGTTTTACACTATATCAAAAGTGTCTCTGAAACAGCTCTTTAAACACTCTGATGACTCTCCTCCACTGTCCTCAGTCTCTACTCCACTGGGCACTGAGCTCCTTTGTCCCTGTACTGTGGTCGTGTGCCTGAAGCCTGCATACCTCACCTTGGGAGTTCTCTGGGCCCTCTCCAAAATATTTGCATTTGATAACATTGAGCTCATAGTCTAAGAAAATCACCAGAGGAACAAGACCAGCCAGACCTCTCTGTTCTGGCTACTTTTGTCTGGGAGCAATCCTTGGACAGATAGAATCTGGGAGGCCAAATCCCAGTTTTGGCCATTGGCCCTGGATGAGAAAGACAGGTTTTTTCCATAGGAAGTAAGGAATAGAGACTCAATGTTTCAGGGGCAGATGAGAGCTGACCACCAGAGCCAAAGACAGCCATATCTGATTGTCATGGCAGCTTTTGTCTGAGAGAAACCCTTGCATACAGAGAGTTTTTTAGGGATGGTACCAATTTTAGCCATGGGCACAAGGAAGGACAGAGAGTTTTCCATAGGAAGGAAAGCCCAGAGCCCCAATACTCCAGGGGCTGATGAGAGGTAGCCCTTGACATGCCAAATTCATCTTGACCTGTCTGGTGGTCCATGGGAGGCGAAGCATGCCAGACCTTTTTCATGTCCCCTTGGTTCTGTGGGAACCCACAGCATCACATCTGTCTCCATGATTCCATGGGGCTTGGCAGTGCCACAATGGTCTCCATGGATCCACGATGTCCTGCAGGATCAGAGTGAGCCTTTGGCTGCACAAGGGCCTGTAATGCAACAATGGCCTCTTGGTTCCACACAGCCCTGCTGCTTCACATTGACCCTATGTGACCTTGTGGCCCAGCAGTGCCACAGTGATGTCCTTGGTGCCACGAGGCCCCACAGTGTCACAATGGCCCCTGGATCCACATGCCATGCAGTTTTACAGTGGTCTCTTGGTCACAATAGACTTTAGGTTCCATGAGTTTTCATACAACAATTCTACAGTGTCACCATGGACCCTTTGTTCCACGAGGTTCTCTAGTATAACATGGTTACTGTGGTTCCGTGAGGTTCTGCAGTGTCGCAATGCACCCATGGCTGCAGAAGGTTCCACAGTGTCACCATGGCCTCCTTGGTTCAGCAGTATAGCAATGGACCATAGATTCCATGTGACCCCACTGTGTCAAAATGGATTTTTGGTTCCATGCAGCCCCATAGAACAGTCCCACAGTGTCAAATGGCCGCTTTGTTCCTTGAGGTTCCTTAGTGGAACAGTTGACTTCTTGGTGAGGCCCTGCTGTCACCAAAGCTCCAAAATACCAGACTAAGACTTCTTGCCACTAATTTGCTGTTAAAGTGGGCATCATTTTTTCCAGAGCTCAGGTCCAATGTGGTCCAATCCTAACCTTATGTGAACATGTGTCTAAGTTTAGGACAAATTTTGGGAAAAAGAGCTCCCAAGGGCCCCCCCCCCTCCCTTTTTTTTTTTTACAATTTCTTCTTTTACTGAGCTCAGAAAGAATTGTTTTTCAGGGGAAAATGGAAAAAACTTTTTTATTAACAAAAATACAAAAGAAACACCCCCCAGCCCAAACCCAGATGAGACGAACCTGGCCGGTCCTCGCCGGGGAGGGCGGCAGAGCCTTTTGAGTGGACTTTTAGCAGCGGGCCCCGAAGTCTAGATTTTTGTCCTTTGGAGTCGGTGCAAATTTTTGGAGCGGGAAGAAGGGAGAGGGGGGGAGGGGCAGCTGGGAGCAGGCCAAAGCAAGCTCAAGACAAGCTGAAGCGAGCCTAAGACAAACCAAAGCGAGCACAAGACAAGCCAAAACAGGGGCACAGGCAAAACAGCTGGGGGGAAAGGGGAAAAGCGGCCAAAGCAGCCGGGGGGGGGGAAGTGGGGGGGGGGGGGGTGCAGCTGAGCGGACGGCAGAAGAGAGCAAGACAGCCCAAGAACCGAGGCACAGCAGCAGCCAGCTGGAAAAACACTAGCCTAGATAAAACAGCTTGAGGGAGGGGCCAGCAGCTGCATGGGGGAAGCAAGGAGAGGAGCCAGTCTAAACATCAACCCATAACATTTTACCCCTTATCCCATATCATGATCATTGACACACGATTGGGATACACACTCACTAAACACAATATGAAAACTTTCTCTGACTTGCTTAAAACTTTAACACTTACATATTTCCTTTTATTTATTAAATTTAGCATATGATGGTGGCAACACTCAACAATAACATTTGTGCATTTTTTTTATAATTTATTCTATAGTCAGATTTTTCTGAGGTACACAGTGAGTTGTTCCATCTTTCTGCATTATTTACTAAGTACATTTTGGTTTTTGAGCAAAGGCAATTTCACTAATGGATTTGCTTGTACTCGAGGCAGGATGAATTTATACTGTTTTCTTTAGCAACCCTTTGACATGGGCCACTGGGACTTTGTCTCCATCTATTACATTAAGGCTTTCAGACTGAGCAGGACCTGCTTGGTTGGTGGAACTTTGAGTGTTAACTAACTAAGTGGCTTTTGCCAGGTGCTGCTTTCAGTTCTTGAGAGATTCCCCACTTAATGCCTTTAAGGTGGTCTTCAACAATCCATTGTACCTCTCCACTTTACCTGCAGCTTGTGCATGGTAAGGGATATGGTACACCCATTCAATACCATGTTTTCTAGCCCAGGTGTTGACAAGGTTATTTTTAAAATGAGTCCCATTGTTTGACTCGATTTTCTCAGGCATACCATGCCTTTAAAGGACTTGCCTTTTTAGGCTTAGGATGGTGTTGTGAGCAGTAGCATGGGACACGGTAGGTTTTTAACTATCCAGTGGTGGCTTCTACCATGGTTAGCACGTAGCGCTTACCTTGGCGGGTCTGAGGCAGTGTGATATAGTCAATCTGCCAGGCTTCCTCATACTTGTACTTGGACTACCGTCTACCATACTAAAGGGGCTTCACCCGCTTAGCTTGCTTGATGGCAGCACAAGTGTCACATTTATGGATAACTTGAGTAATGCTGTTCATGGTAAGATTTACTCCTTGGTTTCGTGCCTACTTATAGGTGGCATTCCTACATTGATGGCCTGAGGCATCATGGGCCCATCGAGCCAGGAACAACTCTCCCTTATGTTCCTAATCCAAATCTATTTCCAACCTCCCTATCTTTGCAGCTTGATTTACTTGCTGATTGTTTTGCTGCTCTTTATTAGCTTTGCTTTTGGGGACATGGGCATCTACATGGCGAACTTTGACAAGTAGTTTTTCTACCCGAGTGGCAATGTTTTTTCACTCATTAGCAGCTTAAATTGGTCTTCCTCTACGCTGCCAGTTTGCCTTTGTCCATTTTTTTAGCCACCCTTACAGAGCGTTGGCTACCATTCAAGAATTAGTATACAAATAGAGCTTTGGCCACCTTTCTCTTTCGGCGATATTTAAGGCTAGTTGGACAGCTTTAAGTTCAGCAAATTGACTAGATTTTCCTTTTTCTTCAGTAGCTTCTGCAACCTGTCATGTAGGGCTCCATACAGCTGCTTTCTATCTTCGATTTGTCTTTACGACGCGACAAGAACTATGAGTGAATATGCTTCTTTTGCTGGTAATTGGTTGTAGGGTGGAGCTTCTTTAGCCTGTGTCACTGGTTCTTGTTCTTTATTTGCAACACCAAAACTTTCACTCTTTGGCCAGTTTGTAATTATTTTTAAAATTTCAGGGCGATTTTGTTTTCCAATTCGGGCGTGCTGAGTGATAAGGGCAATCTACTTGCTCCACGTGGCACTGGTGGCATGATGGGTGGAGGGAATTTTTTGCTGAACATCCACCCCAGCACTGGCAGTCGTGGTGCTAGGAGAAGCTGTGCTTTCGTACCAATTACTTTTGAAGCAGCTTGGACTCCTTTATAGGCAGACAGGATTTCCTTTTCTGTAGGAGAATAATTACTTTTGGACTCTCTGTAACTTTTGCTTTAAAATTCCAGTGGTCGGCTTTGGGTCTCATCTGGCACCTTTTGCCACAGGCTTCAAGACAGACTATGGCTTTTAGCTGCTGAGTAAAGTACGTTTTTCACATTTGGTTTCCTTTTGACTGGGCTAAGGGCTACTGCATGAGCAATTTTTTGTTTAGTCTGGGTGAAGGCTTGCTGCTGTTTAGGGCTCCAATGGAAATTATTTTTTTTGCGAGTGACTTGGTAGAGAGGGCTCACAATTTGGCTGTATTTAGGGATGTGCATTTTTTAAAAGCCAATGGCATTTAGGAAAGCTTGTGTCTCCTTCTTGTTAGTAGGTGGGGACATGGCTGTAATCTTGTTAATAACATTAGTAGGAATTTAACGCTGTCCATTTTGCCACTTTGCTTCCAGGAACTAGATTTCTTGAGCAGGTCCTTGAACTTTACTTTTCTTGATGGCGAAGCCGGCTTTTAGGAGAATTTGGATAATTTTTTCTCCTTTCTTAAACACTTTTGCTGCTGTGTTTTTTCATACGATGATATTATCAATATACTGTAGATGTTCTGAAGCTTTACCTTTTTTTAGTGCAGCTTGTATTAGTCCATGACAGATGGTAGGACTGTGCTTTTACCCTTGGGGTAGTTGGTTTCAGGTGTACTGCACGCCCCTCCAAGTGAAAGCAAACTGAGGCTTGAACTCTGCTGCCAAAGGAATGGAGAAAAATGCATTTGCTATGTTAATGGTGGCATACTACCTTGCTGCCTTGGACTCAAACTCATACTGGAGTTCCAGCATGTCCGGTACGGCAGCGCTCAGCAGTGGAGTCACTTTATTTAATGCCCGATAGTCTACATTCAGTCTCTATTTTTCATCAGATTTACGCACAGACCAAATGGGACTGTTGAAGGGTGAGTGGGTTTTACTGACCACCCCTTGGCTCTCTAGCTTTCGGATTATCTTATGAATAGGAATCACAGCATCTCACGTTGTTTTGTACTGCCGACGGTGCACTATTGAAGTGGCAATTGGTACTTGTTGTTCTTTTTTTTGCAGAAGTCTTACTGTAATTGGATTTTCAGATAGTCCAGGCAAGGTGTTCAATTGTCGAATGCGTTCTGCCATCACAGTTGCGATTCTAAATGCCTATTTTAGTCCTTTTGGGTTCTTAAAATACTAGCTCCAAAGGTAATTTATGCCCAAAATACATGGGGCCTCTGGACCAGTCGCAATAAATTTTTTTTTTCTAGTCCTTTCCAGTTAAACTCACTTTTGCTTTCACCAGGGTGAAGTTCTGCGATCTACCTGTCACACCAGCAACTGAAACAGATTTTGCTCTTACGTGTCTTGATGGAAGTATCATGCACTGTGCACCTGTGTTCACTAAAGCGTTATATTTTCGTGGTTTTGAAGTGCCAGGCCATCGAATTCACACGGTCCAAAAAACACGGTTCTCCCTTGCCTCACCCTGGCTAGAGGTAGGGCCCTTCTAAGCCTGTTGCTTTTTCTTTTCTGAGGCATACATCTTAGAAGTTTCCTTAAGAGGGTCAGACATGTTATTATGAGTATCACGTTCGGCACTTTGGCTGCGAGAAACAGGAGCGGCTTTTATTTTGGTGGCTTCCCACCTGTTGTCACTGCCTCCAGTGTTCTGCTCTAACTGGAACCTGGGGACATTTTCTCAATCATATCCCTCAGTTGGACCCATTACAACTTCAAGAAACTTTGGAGTTTAAATCTCACTTTGAGTTCTTGAGAAGTTTTTTGAACACTCTGTCAGGGACCGAGTCTGATGTAAACAGCACCAAAGCCCTGAGAGGGTCATTGAAGTAATTGTGCTGTGTCTCAGCTGCTAAGCTGGGCCAGGCTCCTGGAAAAGAAGGAGCCCTTGGAAACCAATAAGAGCTTCAAAAGCACATTTATCTTGAATAGCAAACCTTCTCCCAGCCCAGCAGGGCTGCGGCACTGCCTGCAGCCATCCCAGGAACAGCACAGAGGCACAGAGAGCTTCAATCAGTCAGGGCTGAGAAGTTGCTCACAAGTGACTGGGGCAGAATCATTCCCAGCCCTTGACACAGGAAGCCTCTGGCTGCAGGACAAGGCAGCAGCAGCTCCTGCAGTGATCTCCTAAAGCCGGAACATCCCAATGCCTACAGACTCCGTGAGTGCATTCTCTGATTCTCTCTTGTCTAGAGCAGCCAAGGGAGCACAGCAAGGCAGGAGCTGTTATTATATCTACTGCACTGCGTTGCCTGGATGGGAAATAGAACACTGATATTCATCTCTCAGTTCAGGTTGAGAAAAATTAAAAAAACAACAAAAAAAATCTCTACATCTTAATAAACAAGGTGAAGGGAGAAAACAGGACAAAGTCCCGTACAGGCAGCATCACTGTCGCTTTTCCAGCCTCCTCAGGGTTGCTGTGATATTGCCATCAGAACCTGCAGAGGCAGAGCTGGCCCTGGGCAGTGCCCTGTGCTGGGAGGTGTCTGCAAAGCAGAGCTGAGCCCCCAGGGCTGGGCTGGGCTCTGTCAGCACTGGCAGGGCCCAGCCCTGAGCACGGGGAACCAGCTGCTGGCAGGGACAGATCCAGGCAGCAGAGACCTGGGCAGGCAGTGGGGGGAAAGTGCCACCAAGATGGGCTGGGCTATTTAAAGTCCTCTCCAAACTAAACTATTCCATGATTAACATTTTTACAGATTCCCCGTGCCAAGAAACAGCAAATGTCCAACAGCAACTCCATCAGCCACTTCCTCCTGCTGTCATTGGCAGACATGCGGCAGCTGCAGCTCCTGCACTTCTGCCTCTTCCTGGGCATCTCCCTGGCTGCCCTCCTGGGCAACGGCCTCATCATCAGCGTCGTAGCCTGCGGCCACCACCTGCACACCCCCATGTTCTTCTTCCTGCTCAACCTGGCCCTCACTGACCTGGGCTGCATCTGCACCACTGTGCCCAAAGCCATGCACAATTCCCTCTGGGCCACCAGGAACATCTCCTACTCTGGATGTGCTGCACAGGTCTTTTTCTTTGTGTTTTTCATTTCAGCAGAGCTTTCCCTCCTGACCATCATGAGCTACGATCGCTACGTGTCCATCTGCAAACCCCTGCACTATGGGACCCTCCTGGGCAGCAGAGCTTGTGCCCACATGGCAGCAGCTGCCTGGGCCAGTGGCTCTCTCCATGCTCTGCTGCACACGGCCAATACATTTTCCCTGCCCTTGTACCATGGCAATGCCCTGGGCCACTTCTTCTGTGAAATCCCACAGATCCTCAAGCTTTCCTATTCCAAATACCACCTCAGGGAATTTGGGCTCATTGCTGTTTGTGCCTGTTTAGAACTTGGTTGTTTTGTGTTCATTGTTTTCTCCTATGTGCAGATCTTCAGGGCAGTGCTGAGGATCCCCTCTGAGCAGGGACGGCACAAAGCCTTTTCCACCTGCCTCCCTCACCTGGCTGTGGTGTCCCTGTTTATCAGTACCCATATATTTGCCTATCTGAAGCCCTCCTCCATCTGCTCCCCAATCCCTGGATCTGGCACTGTCAGTTCTGTACTCAGTGGTTCCTCCAGCCCTGAACCCCCTCATCTACAGCCTAAGGTACCAGGAGCTCAAGGATACCCTGAGGAAAGAGACGACTGGATGCTTTTCAGAAGTTAAAAACTTTGTATTTTCCTCTTCAGAGCATTTAATGTAACACATTACATGCCAAGCCTGCCTTCTAAAGCCTTTAATAGTGCTATGAAGGTGGGGGTGGGGTGGGGGGAGGGGGACAACAGGGTTTTCTACTTTTTCCTTGTAATCATTTTCACACTGAAAATGGAGTCATCTTCACATACTGAGTTCATGGTCTACCTCTTTACTCACAGATTGTGTAAATTAGGAATCATGCTCTGTGAGTACTTAAATAATTGCAGAGATGTATTTGTCAAAAATCTTCTCTCTCTTACCTCTCCTTCAGCTGCAGGGGCAGTGTCTGTGTGCAGAGGTCAAGAGAAAAAGAGTCCCAGCACAGCAGCACTGCCAGAGAGCAGCAGCACTTGGGTCTTTTGAGGGCTATATTTTCTCCATCTCCACCCCTGAGGAGATGACAAGGACAATTTTAAACCCACTCTCTTCCTCACCAGTCCTCAAAAAATGTTAATAAGTCAATGTAAATGAGGGGAGAAGAGCAGTTCAAGTCCTTCCTCGCCTGGACAGCAAACCAGCTGGGGCACGGGGTCAGAACCCCCCTCCCTGCTACACCCATGGGGGTTTTTGTTGGCCTAGCTGCCCCAGCTCCAGCCCCAGCCCAGGGCAGAAGGCAGGGCTGGGAGCTGGCTCCCCTCATGCCCCCACCCAAATCAACTTGGCTCAAGCATTAATCCCATCCCAGCTGCAACAGGGGGAAGTCCGAGGGCTACACCCAGGCTTGGGCCATGACATGCCCAGGAGCATCCCTTGGGAGGGCTCACCTGCAAACTGGGTGTAGGCTGCTTCTTGGAGGAAGGTGCCACAGCCAAAGTCGATCAATTTCAGCTGCCTGGTGGCCAGGTCGAGCAGGATGTTCTCAGGCTTGATGTCCCTGTGCAGGACCCCGCAGCTGGTGCAGTGCCGCACAGCCTCCAGCACCTGGCGGAACAGCCCCCGCGCCTCCTTCTCCGGCAGGAATCTCCGCTAGGCCAGCACACCCGAGAGGTCCTGGCACTGCTCTGGATGCTCCAGCACCAACAAGAAGCTGTTGGGCAGCTCAACCCACTCCAGGAGCTGAATGACACCAGCACACCCAGAGGACACCTTGTCCAGCAGTACCATCTCCAGGGGCGCACTGGCACTGTTGGGCTGCACAAGGACCACGATGCCATTAGTGGGGCTGAGGCCGTGCCAGGGCTCTGGGGCCTCTCACCTGGCCCGGGATGCTCTGCACCCCCCGCTCACCCCACGCCCGCTCTCCCTGCAGGGCTGCCGGCGGCTCCCACTCTGCCAGTCTCCAGCTCCTTGCTGCCCTGCACGCCCCACCTTCTACCGCCGGCCCCGCTCACTCACCAGCTCGCCCCAGTGCTGGATGCGATCCCGTGGCATGCA
The DNA here is from genome assembly GCF_903797595.1 of Erithacus rubecula. NCBI lineage: Eukaryota > Metazoa > Chordata > Aves > Passeriformes > Muscicapidae > Erithacus > Erithacus rubecula. The sequence goes on along the minus strand of NW_027635341.1, from coordinate 212,385 downwards.
TTTGATGGTGACCTGCGAGCAAGAAGCAGTGGGCTCAGCTTGCCGCCAGCTCCGCCACGCCCTGGAGTCCTCCTCTACTTCTTCTACCTCCTCTTCCTCTTCCTCCGCCCTCCTCCGCCCGCCGCCAGCCCCGCCACTCACCAGGGCGCCGTCCGCGAGGCGCGTCCCCAAGAAGACGCTGCCGAAGCTGCCGCTGCCCAGCAGCGAACCCATCCGGTACTGCTCCTGCAACGCCTCCTGCGACTTCCCTGAGGGTGACACACAGCCGTCACCGCTCGGCCCGGGGCCACACACAGCCCCCAAGCGCCCCCCGAGCATCCTGGGCCGGGCATCCCCAGCCCGCCCCGGGCCCCGGCAGCTCAGGGCTGCCGGCCGTGCTGCTGAGCGGCAGAGCTCGGGTCAGGGAAACCCACGCAGAGGCGGCGGGAGGGGCCGCGCCACGTGTGTCCTCCGCAGGTCCCGGGAGAAGCCAGTACCGGGGCCGAGACCGGGACCGGGGCTGGTGCCGGGACCGGGGCCAGGACTGGACCCCGCGTTAGGGCTGGGGCCGGGACCGGGCTTGGGCCAGGTGGAGCCAAAGGGAGGCAATGCCACCGCAGCTCCAGGCAATGATGCCTGCCCAGTAGTGCCATCTCCAGTACAGCCAGAACTGGGCGGAGGCGAGACTGTGACGGGATGGGCGGGGATGGGGGCTGGGACGGGGACAGGAACGGGGATGGGGACAGGGACGGGGACGGAGGCGGGGCAGCCCCTCTCGGGGCCGGGGACAGGCCGGGGGCATGGCGCGAATCAGCACGGGGAGAGGGAGGGGCCGGGATGGGGACGCCAAGAGGGGAGGGGGAGACCGGGAAGGTGAGAGTGGGAGAGGCTGCAGGACACTGAGACAGAATGTGGGACAGCGGGAAAGGGAGTGGAGGAACAAGAGAAGGGACGCAGGAGGGTCAGTGGAATTGCTGCTCTTCAGCTGCTGCCACTACCGCTGCTGCTGCCGAAGCGCCGGGAGCGTTTGTCCGCATATCCATGTGTCCGTTCCCGTGTGTCTGTTCCTCGCATGTCGGTTCTACGTTCCGCCCCATGACAGCATGGACCGCTCTGCTCCAGGGCCGAACTGGAGTCTCGGAGCATCTCTTCCTCCCGCACCCATGCCACAACCACCGTGTTGTTCAGCTGCTTCTTCCTTAGATTGGAACTTTTATTTCAGGCAGGCTTGAACTTGCCCCTCGTGCTCACATGCCCCAGGCCCCATCGCACCCGCTCGCCCCGCGCTGCAGTCTGTTCCTCACAGGCAAGCAAAGCGCTGTCCGCTCTTTTCCCTGGAGCAGAAGAAAAGTGCTGAAGGAGCAGCCAGGAGCGCCAGGCAGAGCCAGCCCCGTCGGAGGGCCGAGCAAGACAAGAGGAGCGAGAAATGCAGCCCCTGCTGGGCAGCGCTGCTCCCTGGCCGCTTGGGGTGGGCAGCGGCAGCGTCCCCAGGGCTGTTCCTGTTTTCTTGTCCAGTTCCAGGGGAAAATCGGTGACTGCTGATAGGAGAATTGAAATGAAAGAATGAAACTGCTGTTTTTGCCGGATTTGGATGCTAGTCCAATACAGCAGTTCAGATCTCAGCTGCCTGCCTCCTCCCTGCCAATCCAGCCCTTTCAGCCCAGAGCAAGGCCATCTCTGCAAAGAAACTTCTGGTTGCTTCATTTGTCCTGCTGTTCATCAACACAGCTAGAAAAGCAAATTAATTTTGATCCTGAGTCTGTCGAAACACGTGAACTTTGTCATGCTAAGCCAAGACAGGGAGTCTTGACCCCTGCACAATGTCCTAGGAATCACTTTTGCTGCTGCTGTGTATTGTCACTGCTGATGGTGAAATGCTGTGGGAGCACATGCCCTGTCTCTAGAATCCATCGCCAACCAAAGTGCTGTGCTCCAAAATCTTGCATTTGCAGGTTTCTGGTGTCTCCAGCATTGCTTTCAAAGAAAAACAGCAAGAAGGCAAACTGTGGGTAGCTAACGATACCGTAGAGTGGGTAAAGCTTGCCAAGTCCTAGGTATTCGAGGTAAGGTCAGTTAGGAATGACTGTGATGTAGAACCAGTGCAATACAGAAAAAGGGAATGCATAAGGAAAGGAATTAATAGTATATGTGAACATCTTGGGTTGTTTCTTTCCATTTTCATTTCACTTCTGGAAAGCTGTTCTGCTTTTCCAAGAATTTTCTCCACAGTGATGTTTGTTCTTTTCAAGAATGTTACTGGACAATGGGCTTCTGTCACAAGACATGCCACCAACTGCAGCTTCTCTTGGCTTTTCACACTGTGCATTGCAGCGAAGCAGGACAAAGGTTTTGAGAACTTGACAACTTGTTCTTTCTTTTGCTGGTGGGCTGGGGAGTTGTGCTGTGCGTAAGGTTCTCCTTACTGCTGTTCCAACCTAAAAAAACAGGAGGTGGTACCAGGCAGGACTAGTTAGGGAATCCAAACGTGGCTGAATTTAAAGAAAGAATCTCCAGGGCCTGCATCCAGAAGTGGAGAGTTGTGTGATAATCATTCCAGACTCTCAGTGGGCATCTTGAAAATGATCTGGAATGAGAAAACAGTCTGACAGAGGAAGTTTGTATCTGAGTTCAGTGTAGATGATTCCACTTGTGGTGCATTGGTGCATAAATCAAGAGTACAATCCATTCATGAAAAGCACCAGAACAAGCTGGACGTCTCAGAGTAGCCAACTAAAAGAATCTGAAAAGGAGAAATGCAGAGGATGACTTGGATAACCTTGCCTGGAAGAAGGGTAATTTTTTCTAATAATTACTAATCCATTCCCTTGGCTTTTGGCTTTCTTAGCAAGGCCATTTCCATCCCAGATTCACCATGAAGTGAGAAGCCTGAGCATGTGGAACTCCCTGAAAGATGCCCTGTTCCTCTGCAGGACACTCAGGCTGAAACAGGAGCCTGAGCCCCCTCTGGGAAAGGCTCCTCCGAGCTGGAATTTGTGCCATGCTGGGAGAGGAGGAGCAGGGGAGCAGGCTGGGTGCTGTGTGGCAGGAGCAGGAGGTTTGGGCTGCAGGACATCCCGCCTGCGCCGCTGCCCCGCAATGAGCGGCTGTGCTCGGGGCTCTGGGCCTGGCCCCGCGTGCGCTGAGCTCCCAACACTGCGGGAGCTGTCCGGGCTGGGCTCAGGATCCTGCTGGGGCTGGGCAGCAGGCTGGGCTCCCACTGGGACCAGCAGCAGCTGGAAATACCTCTGGACATATACATTTCCTGCTGCTGGGAAGAAGCAATGAAGCTAGTCAAGAAGTTCTGTTTTCCATTTCCCTGGTGGATTTTTTAACTTAATTCCATACCACTGAGGCAATTTCTGTGATGGCCTCTGGCAGCTCAACAGCGCCAGCAACAGGACTGTGTTTGAGCACTGCATGGAGCTCCATGGAATCTCACAGTGTCACAATGGCCCCTTGGTTCCATGACACCCCAAAGTGTCAAAATGGTCTGCAGGGCTCCCATGAGGTTTTCAGTGTTACAATGGACCCTTGGTTTGATAGGGCCCCATAGTGTAGCAATGACTCGTACATTCCACAGAGCCACAGAGTGTCAGTACATTCCCCTTGGTTCCATGAGGCCCAGCAATGTCACAGTGGTTTCCATGACTCCATGAGGCCCCACAGTGTCAAAATGTTGCCTTGGTTCCATGGGCCCTGTGCTGGTGCATTCCCTCCTTCCCTTCTCAGGCCACGCTCTGAGCTGAGAAATGCTCACTGGGCCTCAGCCTTGGCCAACAGCCCCTGGGCTCAGCTCCTCTGGAGCTCAGCACAAACACTGTCTGCTCCCAGACACTTCTGCTGCCCAATGAGCTCCTGGTTCCTTTAGGAGCAGCCCTGGGACTGTTTTTGTTCCCTCAGTGGCACAATATTCCTGTTTTCCCCCTTCCAAAGAAAGCTGTGGATGTCGAGTGCGGCCAGGATGAGACATTGTTGTGTTGCTGTACGCTGAGAGTCACGTATAATAACCACAAGGACTTCTTGAGAGTATGAGGCTAAAGAAGCATTTTATTGGAAAACCAAACCATATTTATACTGTGGTTTGCAAGTTTGGAACAGGACAGCAGTCCATTGGACAATAGGAGAAAACATCTCTTGTCACGTAGCACGAGAACTGTTTATCAGTCAACACCAGGTACTGATCTCTGTTTATTAATTCCTTTCTGCTTACCAGAAAGTTATCATCCTGGGAAAGGCTCAGGCCGGAGCTTAGAAACTGTCTCAGCCTGGGAAAAAGTTTCCCAACCTGAGAAAAGAGAAATAGAGCTCAGAGCCTGAAAAAGGCCTAGCAAACCTTGTCTGGGCCTTCAGTGGTGCCCATGTTGCTGTGACTGAATCCCCTCTCTTGGGGCCCTACAAACAGCGCTCCACAAGGAGTCCCTTGGAGCTCTCCTGGGCCAGCACCTCCCTCCGAGTGGCGCCTCTCTGAGCCAGGAACTCTCCCGTGTGCTGCACTCGGGACATCCCCGAACAACAATGGAGCCTGGGCCGATCTCCCACTCCTCGAGGCTCAACCCTTCACCTGCTGGGGAGATGCCCAAGCATTCAGAGTGAGCATTTTCTTGCCCTCCAGAGGAATTTCTCATAGGTCTCTTGCACTGACTCTCTATGTGTGTGTGCACACCTGTGCTCTGACAAATGTGGCTGAAATGCTGCTCTCTGAGGGGTTTGAGGGCTTTGGATATCTGAGTCAGTGAGGTCTGCAAGTAAGGTTAAGTCACAAGGTGTAAGCTAAGTTAAATGCTGCAAGGAGTTGTTCTTTTGCTAAGTTGTGAAGTTTAATATAAGTTGCAAGCTTAGTTAAATACTGTTAAGTGTTATTCCTCTGTTAAATAGCTACACCATAGGTTGTATATTAGGTTAAATACTGCTAAGTGCTGTTCTTTTGCAAAACTGTGAAGTTGAAGGTATCAGTTAAGGTATAAGTTAAGTCCTGTTATTTTGAGCTCTCTTAAGCTTTTAGGCCATATTCCTTTTATCCTTGCCCTCATTGTCCTTTTGTCACACACACCCAGACAAGCACACAGAGAGACAGTTCTCGGTTCATTTCTGATTTGATGTTTTGTTTGTTTTTGTTGTTGCTTTGTTTCCTTGGTGTGCCTGAAGTGTCCAGTGAGGAGTAGAGTGAGTCCTGCCAAGGAACTTTGTCATGCTGTCTCTTAATATTAAATCTGTTTTTTGCTGATCCCTTGACAAGGATTTTTTAAGCGCTCTCAATCCCTTGTTTGTTACAGGGTGAAGGAACCCTGGCCCAGACTCTGGCCCTGGGGGACATGAGAATACTGCCAGGGGATCCCTGTCCCCCTTTGGAACATCCTCTGGGGTAGGCTGTGGCACAGGGGCGGGGGGACCCGTGGGGACAGGGGACCCCACTGTGCACGAGCAGTGTTGGACTTCTCTGGGGGGAATTTTAAGGGGAGTCTGGGATGCAGTGACATCCCCAGTGACCTCACACAGCCCCTTTGAGGTCACACAGCCTCCCTGTTACGTCACATAGCCTCTCTGTGATGTCACACAGCCTTCTGTGTTGTAACACTGTTGCTTATGATGTCGCACAACCTTGGCACAGTGCTGGGGAGCCCTGGTGCCATCCCAGCAGTAGGGTCTCCCTCCTGCCCTGTCTATCATCTGGTACCACCCTTGGGGTGCTGGGCCTTGGGCTTCCTCTTCTCCCTGCTGCCTGCCTGCCCAGGGTGTCCCGGGGAGCTGCTGCATTCTGAGCCAGGGGATCTGCTCTGCTGTACCGGGCACCCCAGGGCTTCCTGAAACACCCCATAGACAGGGCAGGGGCCAGAGTGTCACAATGTTCCCTTGTTTCCATCAGGCCTCACAGGGTCACAGTGCTCCCTGTGCATCCTGAGGCCCCACATAACCCAGCCCAGTCCATTGCCATGGTTCCAGTCACACTCAATATGACCCCAGTGCCTCCCAGTCTCTCTCAGTATATCTGAATTGCCCCCAGCATGCTCCCAGTCACTCCCACTTCCTCCCAATTGCTTCCAGCATGATTCCAGTTGCCCAGTCAGCTATGATTCCAGTCAGTCTCAGTGCAGTTCCAGTTGCTCCCAGTATATCCCAATTGCCCCAATATGGTCCAAACTGCCCTCAGCCTGCTCCCAGTCACCCCAGAATCCCCAGTATGGTTCTGGTTGCCCTCAGGATGATCTCACTCATTCCCAATATATCCCAGTTAACTTCAGTGTGCACCCATCATTCCCAGTTGCTCCCAGATGCTCTTAGTAGCCCTCAGTGTGGTCCCAGTCACTCCCACTATTTCCATATCCCTGCTCCAAGTGCTGCTCCCAGCCCTGATCCATGGGGATGGGAATGTCCTGATCCCTTCCTGGGGCAGAGTCACACCTGAGCCAGGTGTGCAGGGCTGCTTGCCCTGTCCAGGTGTGCTTGCCCTTAGCCCAAGCACTGTCCCACCTGCAGGATCTGCTTCCCCTTGGCCTCTTCCTCCTGCAGCCCCAAGCCCAGCTTGGTGCTGAACAAAGGGGCTGGGGTGCAGTCATCCCCTCTGCGCACCCCCTCTGCACCCTCCCAGGAGCCCTTTGGGGAGGGAAAAGGGGGTGACACCAGCATTGGTGGGGGGGGAGGGGGGGGTCACACATGCTCTGTGGGGAGAAACACATAGACTCTGGGGACCCCCCACATTCTTCTGCAGCTCCAGGAGGATGAACCCCAACATGGAGCCCCCAAATCCCAGCAGCATCTTTGAGGCAGGGGTCTGTTGGCAGCTTTTTGGATCTATGGGAGTCATGACCACTGAAAAATCCCCTGACAGCCCCACAGCCACTCCTGGACCACTCAGATCATCCTACAGCTCTTGGCCAGGACCCTAACCCCCACATCTACTAAGAGTGATTGAATAAAATGAACTTACTCATCCTTTCCACTCACCCTTTGAGTAATCAATTATATTTTTCATGATTTCCCCTCATTAGGGATTAAATTCAGTGTGGATTGAGAGGCACCTGTATCTATCAGGAAACACATCTGTTCTCAATCTGGATCCATCTTAAAAGTTAACAAGGGCTCCAGTGTGCTGGCTCACTGATATAATAGGAGCCCCTGACGCCCCTAACAATCCGTCTGCATTATCCTCTGTACTTCTTCTAGTTCCCCTCACAACTGCCTGGCGGTATTCATTTTCCCACAGCTCACAACCATTCATTTTTCCACTGAACCAAACAAAACCTTTAAAAGAAAATCCCAGTTTTTTAACATACAATCTGCTTTTCCAGATGTTTTTTCCTCCCTGTGCTCACTGTCCTTATCACAACCCATGTCCGAGAGCTGGTCCCTGTCCTACTGCAGTGTCCAAACGTGCTCCTCCCCCACCGGCACTCTATCACGTGATTCCATTGTCTCCCCTATCTGCTCCTCTCTCTCCTTTCTTTTTTCTCATTCTTCCATGCCAACCTAACTTTATACTTTCTACACGTTTCCTCCCAATTTTTTTTCTGACTGGGGACAGGGAATGGACACGGGGGACAGCAAAGGCCTTGGGCAGGACTGGGGACAGGGAGTGGACACGGGGGACAGCAAAGGCCTTGGGCGGGACTGGGGACAGGGAATGGACATGGGGGACAGCAAAGGCCTTGGGGCTGCAGGGATGTTCATGCTGGGGCAGCGCCAGCACAGAGCTTCAGATCGCAATTAACCCCGAGGGAAATGCTGGGGAAAGGCTCCATTTCAGCATTTCTTTACTCCTTGCTGTGAAGGGTCTGAAATAAAAGGGGAACAAAGAGGGCCCAACTCCTACTTTTGGCAGAGCACCATGCCTGGGGCTGTGAGGTGCCATGAGGGGCAATAGGGGGCCATGGGGACCTGTGAGGGGCAATGAGGGCCCATTAGGGTCTGTGAGAGGCTTTGGGAGGCCAGGCAGCTCAGAGAATCAGGGATCCATTGTGATACTGTGGAACCAAGGAGATCATTATCAACAGCATGGAAACTCATGCAACCATGAGAGGCAATTGTGACACAGCAAGGCGTTGTGGAGCCAAAGAGACCCTGGTGACACTATGGACCCTCATGGTACCATAGGTCCATTTTTTCACAGTAGCCACAGCAGGGCTGAAGAACCATGGAGATCATTGTGGTGCTACCCAACCTCATCGAATCAAAGCATCAATGTTATGCTACTGAACCTCATGGAACAAAGGCTCCATTGTGACACTGCGGGACCAAGGAGATTCCTGTTGACAGAATGCAAGCTTGTGAAACCCAACATCATTGTGACATTGTGGGGCCTCATGGAACCATGGAGATCATTTTAACATTTCAGGATCCATTGGAACTAAGGGAACATTGTGACATTGCAGGGCCTTGTGTAACCAAGGGGTTGTTGTTGCACAGCAGGGCCTCATGGAATCAAGGGGATCATAGTGACATTGTAGGGCTCCATAAGGGGCCGTGGGGCCCTATAAGGTGTTGTGGGGCTCCATGGGACCACAGGGTCATTCTGACTCTGTGGAACCAAGGATACCATTGTTACACTACAGGCCATCATAGAACCAAGGAGGCCATTTTGAACCAGTGGGGGAACTCGCTGAGACTATTATGACACTTCAAGAGCCATTGTGGAACTGCAGGGCCTTGTGCAACCAATGAGACCATTGTGACATCACAGGGCCTCATGGGAGCAAGTGGCCATTGTGACACTATGGGGCCTTGTAGAACTGAGGGGCCATTGTGACACTGTGTGGCACCATGGAACCAAGGAGACCACTGTGGAACTACAGGGCTCTGTGGAACTAAGAACTCAGGTTAACAAAGAGGGGCTCAATGCAATCAAGGGGCAATTCTGTACTTCAGGGCTTCATGGAACCAAGGTGCTGTGGTGGCACTGTGGAACCAAAAGAGACCATGGTGACATCGCAGGGCCTCATAGAACCAAGGAAACCATTGTGACACTGCAAGGCCTCGTGGAAGCAAGGGGCCAATGTAACACACCCAGGCTTGGTGGAAGCAAAGAGCCATTGTCATCCTAGGGAACCCAATAGAACCAAGGGCTCATTTTGAGACTGTGCAACCTCATGGAATCAAGGGACCATTGTGGCACTGCGCAGTCCCATAGAAAGAAAGAAACCATTTTGACATGGCAAGACCTCATGGAATCAAGGGCCATTGTGCTACTGTGGAGCTAAGGAGACTATTGTTATATTGCTGGGCCTCATGGCAACAAAGATCTCTTCTGATACTACAGGGCCACATGGAACCAAGATGCGTCCCCCTTCCCAGGAGGTGGGGATTCTACCTAGACAGACAGCATCAGTGCAGGGCATGACTTAAAAAAAAAATTCCACCCCTCCACCCTGTGGGGCGTGCTCCTGCAAGCCTGGGAAAAGACACTCCACTCATTTTGTCAAATAAGGAATGGCCCCGGAATGATCTTCTTTTCCTGTACCCTCATTGGTTTAAATTCTACTGCAGTGTTCCCACCTTAATTCTTCCCATTGGTTGTCCTCCTCGACCCACCCCTTTGCAGTCCTCTGCTCCTCTCACTATTGAACCCTGACCCTAAAGTCCACCCTGTTGCTTTTTCTTTGGGGGGTAAAAAGCAGGGCAACCTGGTTCGAGGAGAAACCACGGCGAAACGACAAACTGGCCGGGCAAGTCACTTACTAACACCCATGGGGTGGATGGTGAAGTGCGTTTTTTTTTTTGTGAACGACAGCTTAAGTAACCGCAGAATACAGTGTAATTGGTCAGCGTCATGGAGGGGAGGGGCCCTATCTACCGTGTACATCACGTGATCTTCTGTGCAGCTTTTTGGCTGACTACATTTCCCCCCTCTCCATGAGCGGTTAAGTTTCCAACTGTGTTAATTTTGGTTAGTAAAAACTTACGAACGTGTTAGTGGCAAAACGTGAACTGTGTTAAACGTTAAGGGTGGTTGAAACTGGGTTGTACAACTTGCTGAACTGGTAAATGAAATAAGCGACTGAAATGTTTCAAGTTAACTGTCTTTTTTCCAAAAGCATAATATTGATCTTACTTAAATGAGCTTTAGCAAACTGAACTATTTTATTAAGAAGACAGGGACTGAACATTAACGTGAAAATAACAACTATAACTGGTTCCATCAGGGTGGAAACAAGAGCTGTAATCCAAGGGTGTTGGTTTAAGAGGGAATTAAACCAATTTTGTTGTTGCAGTTCTTGACTGCGACGTCGGAGCCTGTTTTTAAGTTCTGCCATAGATTTTCTGATAGTCCCAGAGTGATTTACATAAGTACAGCACTCCTTATTCAGAGCAACACACAGGCCTCCCTGCTGCATTAGCAGGAGATCTAAACCTCGCCTGTTTTGCATTACCATCTCTGACAAGGAGAACAGGGACTCTTCTAGTCTTAGGATATTTTTTGGATTTCGAGTAGATCTTCATCTATAGTCCTTTACAGCTGCATTAGATTTTGCTTTTGCAACACTAGCGCTGAGACACCTGTCACTGTACCTGTTGCCCCTAAGCTTGGGAGCACTGCAAAGGTTATAGCAGTTATTGGTTCCCGTTTTCGCCAATGGAGACTCTCTTCGAAACAGAAAAGCACTTCGTCGTCCGAGTGCTACAGGATCCTGGGAACGATAATGACTTGCACACAAAAATCGTTAGATTCATCAAAGTGTTTGATGGAAACACAAGGAGTGATGCCTGTAGAGTAGCAGGCCCACACACCTGGGACTGCTGGAACAGCCCATAGGTGTTGCTTAATGAGGGTAATTGTGACGTTACAAAGCTGTTTGTTTTGGCTTACTAGATTTTGATTGCCTATACAGGTCCCTTGACCAAACACCTTTTCTAGAGTGACTCCTTTACGAGGGATGTCCCATTTATATTGTGTAGGGTTGTTTTCTTTGGAGTAACTAAATTGTGCAGTGAGACCTACACCTTCGTAAAAGGGTGGTTTGGCACCATAGCATAGCCAACAGGACTTGGTGAGTTCTGGGTGTGAGACGTTTGGGATACAAATGCAGCATGTAACATTCGGGTAAACAAGTTGTCTGAAGGCGCTTCAAGTGTTATACTAGAAGGAGACAAATTGCTTTTGGGTATAGGGACAGTTGCTGTTAACTTGGGTGCTGCAGAGGTGGTTGTTAGCATTTTCTTTAAATCTGTGGCTTTATCAGGTTTTATCACGGCATATTTTGTTGGCATTAAGGTTTTGGCAATTTGCACAACTGTGCCTCGGTCTGGATAGCACGAGCCCATGTATTCGAACACTGACCATGTTCTGCCTAGAGTCCAGCTTGGGTGTTGGGGTTGTAATATGGTAACCGTAAGGTGAGAACAATTGCCGGGTTTAGTACCGCGCTTAAACGTGGTTGGTACACAGTCTTTTGGCCAGTGAGTGACTTCTAAAAAGTCGTCCTTTTTAGGTGGTTTCCACCGGTTACCAGTGACAATGGTTTCACAGCCCCAATACCCTCAGAACCAATAGCCTGGGTAGGTGCAGTAGCTTTTCCCGGGGTTAACACTGGGACACCAGTACAGTCCTTGGCTAATTGGGTACAAACCGCTTGGTTTTCCGTTGGTGATGTCGACTGCACGTACAGTCCAGCTGGGCGCATTGGTTTCGGAACGTCCAATGGTTGTGCCTGTAAGCAGGTTACGAAATGTCCAGACGTAGGGCCGGTAAAGGTGGTTGCTTGGTTCTGCTTGGATGGCGTCTGGTAGACTTAACAGCAGCAAAATACTGGAGCACAGGAATAGGTCATAGCGGCAAGCCTGTTAAAAGAAACTCAGAGGTTTCATTAGTTTTGGGCAGCACGGGTTTTATGGATTTTAGAGGACACCACTTAGTGACGTTATCTTTTTCTACCACCACGTACCCTCTACCCGTTACAACTAGCTTCCAACCTGTCTCCCATTTTCCTAATTAATTTTTGATGCTTACTGGTGGACCTTCTCTGACGGCTTCTACAGCCCAATGTTTTTGAGAAGGAGCTTGGTTTGGGTCCCCTCTGGGAAACTGGTTTAACGCGAGCATAGCAGTTGTTAGTAGACGTGGTTGGTCAGGTGGGGGAATGGTATTAGTGAATCCTTCTGCCTTAGCCAGGGTTTCTAACTTAGTCTTTAGGGTTTGATTGGCCCTTTCTACTATAGCTTGTCCTGTGCTGTTGTACGGGATACCCTGCTTTAAGGTGATGCCCCATTTGGTTGCGAACTCCTGAACTGACTTAGAGATAAAATTTGTCCCATTGTCTGTTTTTATTTGTTTCAGGATACTGAGCCAAACCGTGGCTGTTAGCCAATGTTGAATGGTGGCTTTAGAGTTAGCTTTGGCATGTTGAGTTGCCACAATCATGCTGCTGTACGTGTCGACCATTACTGCAAGCCACGCTCTGGGCTTCAGCAGCTGGCATAGAGTGAAGTCCGTTTGCCAGATTTCTGAGACCTTTAAGCCTCTGGGATTGACACCGCAGGACCATACGGGTGACTTTTGACAGTGTGGACAAATGGCTACTATGTGCTTGGCATCTGATATTGAAATGCTGCACTACTTGGCTAGTGCCTTCGCTCCTATGTGAAGTTGTTATGGGTTGATGTTTTGACTAGCTCCTCTCCTTGCCCCCCCCCCCCCCCCCCCCCCCCCCCGTCAGGCAGCTGCTGGCCCCTCCCCCAGGCTGTTTTATCTAGGCTGGTGTTTTTCGGCTGGCCGGCTGCTACGCTTTGATTTTGGGCTGCTCACTCGCTCTGCCGTCGCTTACCTGGCCCCCCCCCCGGCTGTTTTAGATGCCCCCCGGCTGCTTTAGCTGCCCCCCAGCTTCTTTGGCTGCTTCTCCCCTTCCCCCCAGCTGCTTTGGTTGCCCCTCTGCTTTGGCTTGTCCTGGGCTCGTTTTGGGCTTGCTTTAGCTTGCTCCCAGCTGCCCCTCCCCCTCTCTCCCTTCTCTCCGTCCCAGGGATTTTCGCTGACTCCGAAAGACACAGATCTAAACTTCAGGAACCACCTCTGGAGATCTGCCTGGGAGGCTCTGCCACCCTTCCCTGAGAGGATTGGCCGGATTCGTCTCATCTGGGTCTGTGCTGGGAAGTGTTTCTTTTGTATTTTTGTTAATGAAAAAAGGTTTTTCCACTTTTTCTGGTCCTCCTCACACAGGGTACCAAAATAATATGTCCAAGTTTAGGACAAATTTGGGGAAAAAGACCTCCAAAGGGCCCCCCCCCGCTTTCTACAATTTTTTCCGAGCTCAGTGAAGGAAGGATTCATGCAATTGGCATGCTTCTTGCAAAGTCCATAGTCCTTTTGCTGCTGCATCAGCCTTGTTGTTGCCTGTTTGATAGAACCCTTTAACTGGGTTATGGCTGTTGACATGCATGACTGATACAGTGCCTCAACGAGAGTAAAGTGCCTCTTCAATCATTATGGCCGCGGGTGAGGTGGAAACGCCTGGACTGGACATTGCTTGGCACAGCTTTGCGACGAACATGGAATCGGTGACAATGTTGAGGTGTTCGGTCTGAAACAGATCGCATGCCAGCACTACTGCTGAGGCTTCTAGTAATTGCACTGACAGAGATTCATCTATTTTCTTGACACACTGCCATTGGTCTTGTTCTTGCCATACAACTGCTGCAGTAGAGGTTGTAGAAGATGCATCAGTAAATACAGTTGGACCTGGTAGGGGTTGGTTCCTGACCTTCTGTGGGAGGTCAATGTCCACTATGGCCAGCAATTGAGTTAATGGGGGTTTTGCGGTGTAGCACAGCCCTCCTGCAAAACCAAACAAAGCCAAGGCAAAGCATTTGGAGATTGTCACAGATGATGATGGGATCTGCTTTCGGAAGGGTAGGTATATTCTTGCAGGTTTGGAACCTAGGTGACTCAAAGCAAGTTTTCTGTCTTTCATGATCAGGTTCCCAAGGCATTCCACTCCCGGGGTAAAGGCTCGCGACAGTCTTCCTAGGGCTATCCATTGTACTGGTCTGGCTAGGTCAGGAGGTCCTTGTGCTAATACTCTGACTCCTCCTTTTTTTGCACAGTGCACATACAAGTCCAGTGGCAGGCATGGGTTCCATCTGGAAAGGATTGCGGTGTGTCCCAGTCTGGGGTTCCTCCTCTGCCCCGAGATCACCCCAGAGGGACACAAAGGTGGTTCAAACCCTGGTTTTCCCCGAAGCCGCCGAAGAGAGACTGCTGGAGACGGTTTTCTCTTTTTCCAAGGACTGTTTATTATTTCTTATCTCTGGGACCTTTTGCCTGGCCAGCAACGGTCTGCTCAGCCTGGCATCCATGGTGGAATCTGCCTGGTGAAGGCAGGGCTTATCTTATATAGTTAGTACTACGCATTACATGTTTACAAAATTTTACCAATACAATACAATTTTATTAAATGGTCCAGCCCGGACCCCATCCAATCCAAGAGTGCCAACGTGTCACCCAACATGGATGACATGGAGAAGAAGGAGGAAAAGGTGTCCACCCCCCAAATTCTCCATCTTGGCCACATGTCCCTTATCATAAACATTCAAGAAAACCTATTTATCTACGTTCTAACATTGTAATTTACACTCTACTCATTATTATTTTCTGTGTCTCTTCTCTCAATGTGGGCAGATTCTCCCAAGGAGCCAAATCCAGCCCCTGCAGCTCCTGGGCAGCACTCGGGGTCTCTGAGGGGTCTGCCAGGGGGGTTTTCGCACCCCCAAAGGAGCCAGAGAAAAACCCTGGACTCCCACACCTTTGTGGGAAAAGCCAGTGCCCCCCTTTTAACTCTAATACTGCAGATACTGTGTGAGACACTAATACAGCCATTTTCTGGCCCAGGGTGAATTTGCGTGCCTCTTGAATATTCATCACAACTGCTGCCACCGCTCTGAGGCACCCTGGCCATCCTTTGGCTGTTTCATCCAGCTGTTTAGAGAAGCAAGCAACTGCCCTTCGGTATGGCCCTTGGTTCTGTGCTAGTATTCCCAGGGCAATCCCCTGTTTCTTATGGGAGAATAAAAAGAATTGTTTACTTACATCAGGAAGTCCTAGGGCTGGGGCTGACATAAGAGCATCCATTAATCGATGAAAGGATTGAGTGGCCTCTTTAGTCCACTTGAGATCTCTGCTGCCATCTGCCATGAGCGTGTACAGAGGTTTAACAAGCAACCCATAGTTGTAAATCCACAACCTACACCATCCTGTCATCTGGAGTTGTGGAGTTTGGCATATTGTTTCTTTACGATCTTGCCCTAGGGTCCGTTGTCCAGCACTGACCTCGTACCCCAGGTAGATAACCTTCTGCTTCACCACCTGAGCCTTTTTCTTTGATACTCTATACCCCTGGAGTCCCAAAAAGTTTAAGAGACTCACTGTCCAGGCCACACATGCTTCTTCTGTCTTAGTGGCTATTAGAAGATCGCCTACATACTGCAGCAGCTTTCCTTCTTCTGAGGGGGCCTCCCAGGCCCATAAGTCCTTGGCAAGCTGCTCTCCAAACAAAGTAGGAGAATTTTTAAACCCTTGGGGGAGTACTTTCCATGTGAGTTGAGTTCTCCGTCCAGTTTTAGGATTTTCCCATTCACATGCAAAAATTTTCTGACTGGCTTCATGGAGAGGGAGGCAAAAGAAGGCATCTTTCAGGTCTAAAACAGTAAACCAAGTAAACTCTGGTGTTAAGCATGTTAATAAAGTATATGGGTTTGCCACTACTGGATAAAGATCTTCAGTTATTTTATTAACAGCCCTCAAGTCTTGCACCACCCGGTATGACCCATCAGGTTTCCGAACAGGTAAAATAGGAGTATTAAACTCAGATTGGCATTCTTTTAGTAATCCTAGTTGTAGGAAGTTCTCAATCACTGGCCTAATTCCTTCTCTGTCTTCTTTTCTCAAAGGATACTGCTTGATCCTAACTGGTTGTTTCCCTTCTTTGAGTTTAATTATTATAGGAGGTGCGTTTTTCGCTCTCCCTGGCACATTGGAAGCCCATACTCCAGGAAACACCTGACTAATTATTTCTTCTCTAATTTATTCTTCAATTTCAGCGATTGTCAATATTAAGCTCAATACTTCTATATATTGTTGGTCGTTTACCTCCAATCTCCCCATCCTTGAATACAATGGTCGCTTGTAATTGTTCCAATAAGTCTCTTCCCAGGAGCGCCTTTGGCGAATTTGGCATGTATAAAAACTTATGAGTGCCCCATTGTTTCCCAAATTTATATTTTAGCGGTTTACAAAAATAAGCCTTTTCAGACTGGCCAGTGACTCCTTGTACTGTAACATAATCCTTTACCACAGGCACTAAGGCCTTGTTCAATACTGAATATGCCACTCCTGTATCAATTAAAAACTCTACCCCCTTTCCCTCCTCCCCCAGCTCCATTTTTATAACCAGGGGATCTGCTGGGGGTAGATGTCCCGGTGCTCTTCAGTTTCCTTTTACATGTCCGATCACGTCTTTTCCCTTTTCCCTCCTCCGTTTAGGGCATTCATTCTTCCAGTGCCCAAACTCTTTACAAAATGTGCACTGATCTTTACCCAACCGAGGTGGGCCCCCCTGTCCCCCTCGTCGACCCTGCCCACGACTTTGTCCTCCTCTCTCTTCTCTCACTACTGCCACCAAATTCCTCACATTCTGCTTATATCCCTCTTCTCTATTGCTAAATACTCTCCACACCTCATCTATTAAATTCTCTAAATTTCTTCCCTCGGGCCCTTTTATTTTTGAAACTTGCGCCTAATATCCCCCGTAGATTGACCCAAAAATAAACTCACTAGTTGTTGAATTCCCACTTCTGCTCCAGGGTCTAGGGATGTATTGTGACACATTGCATCCCTTAATCGATCCAAAAATTCAGATGGTGTTTCAGAGGGACCCTGTTTAATAGCATATAATGCTGACCAATTTATAGTTTTAGGTATTGCTCGTTCCATCCCTTTTTCTATCCATTCTTGGTAGCTTTCTAACTTCTGCATTTCTGATGTCCTGTTTGGATCCCACTGTGGATTCTGGAGAGGAAAATAGTCCTTTACGTCCAATTGCTGGGCCTTATAATAATCCTCTGCTAGATCTCCTGCTGTTTTCAGGATTAATTGCTTTTCTGTTTCAGTTAATGCTTCCAGCAATAATTGTATATCAGACCAATCTGGATTGTGTTGCTTGATAATATACCAAAAACGCTTTGTTGTAGTTATTGTAGTTTCCTTCTCAAGGGCCAAAACTAGAGGGTCAGAGGGTGCCTTAATCCCACAGTCTCTCTGCCATTCAGGGTGGTTTCGGAGAGAGAAAAACATGTCACAGTAGGAGACCTCACTCCATTTGCCCTCTCATCTTAAAAACAACATTAGTTGCAGCAGGGTATCATAATCTAAAGTCCCAGTGGGTGGCCACCTTACTCCGTGGTCTAGTCTATAAAGTGGCCACCATTGGCTGCAATATTTAATTAGGATGGATTTATTTTTAGTGCTGCCAGTTCCTGCAACTTCTTTCCAATGTGTTATAACACAAACTAATGGGCTGGCTTTAGGGACTTCTGTGCTCTGTGTAGATCCCATTATCTTCTCTTTTCGTCCCCTGCTTACCTTACACCTAAATTTTTCCTTACTGAACTTTAGAATTTCCTTCCAATCCCCTTCCCACACACAAGACCAAATGCTAGATCAGCCTATTTGTTTCCTCTCTCTATCTGTCTGTCTATTAGGTTCACAAATTCCCAAGGATCATGCCCAAACCATTGGAAAGGGGACCCTTTTTCACCCTTCTCAGTACACAAACAATGCACACAATGCACCAACGCAGCACGCCCGCTCTTGTACGAATACAGCACGCTTATTATTCATACTTTTATTAACAATCATTATGTTTTCAGCATAGTCACGGTCTCATTCGCATCACACCACACACTACACAACAATTCTGCCTTTCTGAAGCAAATACCCCACACTTACTCCCCTCCTGGGCGCGTCTCACTCACTCACACACTCACCTTGCTCACAATGTCCGGACTCCAACACACACACCACCTTAGCTCCGATAACACGGGAGCAGGAATCCACTCGACCCGCATTCTAAGGTCGCTTTGTGGCTGCTCTATCAGACAGCGAATTCCTTCACTGGCCCCCCCTCCTCCCTTCTTGACCCGCGGAGGTCAAGGGAATGAAGAGGCCCCTCCGGTGCTCGTATCCCTCTGCCGGTAACCCCACCGGCCCACTGCTTGCAAGCCCTACCTACCCAGGGACTTCGTTGTAGGCAGGACGTCTCCTGCGATTTATCAACAGCCCTTCAGTCGCGCGTACTTACAAACCCCCCAGAATTAATACGTACCGTTTCATCCGCCAGCCAGTGGTCCTTGCTGTCGCTGCAGTAAGCGAGCCGGGGTCGGGGTCTCCTCCAGGAAATCCTGGGGCACACCATGGAGCCATCCGCCCTCTGCCCAATCCTGCAGACAGATAGCAAGGTCCCATCTGGGGTGCCAAAAATGAAGCATGGAAATAAACTTCACAACCTATAAAGTTGTGGAGTAGGTATGTATTTTATTCAGCGCTGGACGCAGGGGGAGAGCAGCTTCCCAAATCCTGCGTCCCTTACATGACTTCTACTCTTCTATTTATCTAGGAAGTTCATGCATATTCTAAATCACCTATACATATTGATTATCTGTTCTCCGCTCCGTATGGAAATCAGCTGCATAATCATTGCAGCTGCGTAGTTTATTGGGTCGGTGGTCTCTAGATGAGTCAGTGGGCTGGAAATGATGAAGAACAGCAGTCTTCCTCGCTGTTAAACTTTTCACCTTGTCTTTCTACACATGCACTGTAGTCTCATGGTTGTGATATTTTTCAGACTCTGCACTTTTACGAAGAGGGACCCCTTTAATTTTTGCAAGCCCAGCAAGATCTATACATCAGGGGTCTCCTATATGCATTCCTTAAGTAATTGACAACATATGTTTTACTCTTCATTCTATTTAACCCTTAAATCCCCTGTTTCAAGATAAATAGCTTGCTTTTGTGAGTGTCATGAGGCTTCTGGGGCTTCTAGAAGTTGGCACACTGCATGGTTACTATTACAGTACAAGATTTGCGAAAAACGTTGTTATTGTTCCTCTGAGAGATGGCAAGGTCTATGCCCCCAGTGTAAAGGGAGACATCCTAACCAAGCTGATTTTGAGCCTAAGATCCTAAAGTTTGTGTGTGGCAAATCACATTCAATACCTGCAACTCAGGGAAAGGACTGTGAGGCTGTGTGGAGAGAGATTTGGGTGGAAACAGGATAAGAGAAGAAGGAGGAGGTAATGAGTACTAGACAAAGCAAGGAGATTTCTAAGGCTAGTCCTTTAGTCTGTATTTTGACACACTGGAAAGAGTTAGTAGGGTATGGGGGCACTGAAAAATAGCAAAGTTTGATCAACTTTCACAGACATATCCCTCAGCAGAATCCATTAAAACTTCAGGAAAATTTGGTGTTTCAATTTAACTTTGAACTCTTGAGAAGTTCCTTTAACACACTGAGGGACTTAATCTGATGCAAACAGCACCAAATCCCTGTGAGGGACATTAAAATCCTTGTGCTGTGTCTGTGCTGAGCTGAGCTGGGATGGTCTCCTGGCACAGAGACAGCTCCCAGGCTCAACCAAGAAGAGCTTCAAAAAGACATTTCTGCTGAGAAGCTGCTCCTCTCCCAGCCCAGCAGGGCTCAGGGCACTGCCTGCAAGCACTTAGGCGACAGGAGCCAGGCATAGACAGGCTAGAGACAATCAGCACTGGGAAGACATTGAGCTAAGACTTCACTTGGGGAAACATCTTCACAGCCCTGGACATGGTGAGTGTGTGGTTGCAGGGCAATGTCCCCTGTGCTCCTGGAAGGATCGCCTGGAGCCAGCACAGCCCACAGCCTGGGGGATGTGTCAGAAGGACTCTCCCAGTTCCTCTGAGGCACAGAAGGAGGAGGAGGATGTGCTGCAGAGCAAGGCTGCCCTGGGCACTGTCAGAGGGACAGGGCAGGACGGTTCCTGCTGCCAGGGATGGCTGCAGGGGCTGACGCTGGGGCTGCAGCCAGGGCTGCCCAGGGCTGTCCTGCAGAGCAGCTCCTGCAGCCTTCAGGGCTCTTGGCCAGCCCAGGGCATGTGCCACCTGCCAGGGGCACCTCTCAGCCTTCCTGGCAGCTCCCCATGGACTCTGGGGAGAAGATAGAGGTGGAAGGAGTGATCCCCATCAGGACAGATTCCTCCTGCTGTGGAGATGGTGCTGCATGGCAAGGGCTGCTCTCAGCTTTCTCCTCAAGGCGAGGGAAAGGGGCTGTCAGGTATGTCTGTGTCACTGAGACTCCTGCACTGTCCCACTGGGCATCAGCAGATCTGCCTCAAATCTCCCTCAAAAAGTGCCTCTTCACCCTTCTCTGCCTACAGACAGCAGCAGCAGCACCCTGGCTTGCAGCATCTCAGTTTGTCTGAGCTGCCCCTAAGGCCCTGCTGGCAGGGAGATGTCGCTGAGCAGTGCCCTGTGCTGGGAGGGGTGTGCAGGGCAGAGCTGAGCCCCCAGGGCTAGGCTGGGCTCTTGGAACACTGGCAGGGACAAGCTTTGGTTGCAGAGAAATAGCTCCCAGTAGACACAACACCAGACAGTAGAGAGCCACACCAGCCCTGAATATCCCTGTCCATCTGCAGATGAAAAAAAGGTGGGGGTTTAGAGAGATTAATTTTGAAACTGGAGTCTAAAAAAGTTTTTTAAAGAAAATTTTATTTGTGAGAACCCTGTAAAAGCAGGAGGTAATGAGCACTGGGCAGATGTGTAGGGCCAGTGGTTCTGAATGCACAGGGGCACAAGGAGGCTTTTTATCCCAAAGGGATCCTAAAAGCTCTGGCTGAGAGCAATGCTGAAGTTGAGCCAGCAGCTCAGCAGCAAAACCATAAACTCAAAAATAAAAAACTTTTACAAATTACTACCAAAGTATGAGAAGATTATTTGGAAGGATTCTAAAGAATATTTCGTAGGATTGGCTCAATGAATTTCTTCCCACCTTCTCAAAGTCTTCTTTCAACAGCTCAGAATGCCCAGAGTGGAGCGATGTCCAACAGCAGCTCCATCAGCCACTTCCTCCTGCTGGCACTGGCAGACACGCGGCAGCTGCAGCTCCTGCACTTCTGCCTCTTCCTGGGCATCTCCCTGGCTGCCCTCCTGGGCAACGGCCTCATCATCAGCGCCGTAGCCTGCGGCCACCACCTGCACACCCCCATGTTCTTCTTCCTGCTCAACCTGGCCCTCAGCGACCTGGGCTGCATCTGTACCACTGTGCCCAAAGCTATGCACAATTCCCTCTGGGACACCAGGAATATCTCTTACCCAGGATGTGCTGCTCAGCTCTTTTTCTTTCTATTTTTCATTGGAGCAGAGTACTATCTCCTGACCATCATGTGCTACGACCGCTACGTGTCCATGTGCAAACTCCTGCACTACGGGACCCTCCTGGGCAGCAGAGCTTGTGCCCACATGGCAGCAGCTGCCTGAGCCAGTGCCTTTCTCTATTCACTGCTGCACATGGGCAATACATTTTCCCTGTCCCTGTGCCATGGCAATGTCCTGGGCCAGTTCTTCTGTGAAATCCCACACATCCTCAAACTCTTCTGCTCAAACTCAAACCTCAGAGAACTTGGGCTTCTTGCTGTTAGTGTTTGTTTAGGTTTTGGCTGTTTTGAGTTCATTGTTTTCTCCTATGTGCAGATCTTCAGGGCTGTGCTGAGGATCCCCTCTGAGCAGGGACGACACAAAGCCTTTTCCACCTGCCTCCCTCACCTGGCCGTGGTCTCACTGTTCCTCAGCACTGGCACATTTGCCTGCTTGAAGCCCGCCTCCATCTCTTTCCCATCCCTGGATCTGGCCCTGTCAGTTCTGTACTCAGTAGTGCCTCCAGCCCTGATCCCCCTTATCTACAGCCTGATGAACCAGGAGCTCAAGGTTGCAGTGTGGACACTGATGACTGGCTGCTTTCAGGGACATTAAACTGCTGGCCAATTTCTGAAAATCACTTGTAATAACTGTTATAAATGAACGAAATGAGCCATAAAAAATCAAATCAAAGTAAAAAAAATATTTATTAGTTACAGAAGGCAAAAGCAAAGTCCACAGCGCCGGGCGACACGGGAGCCTCCAGCTCCGAAACTGCCGTGCCCCCCCCTCCCCGCTCACTACTTTTAAGTTGTTCAGTTTCCGGGGTTTCATGCTCCTCCTCTAGTAGTTCTACGCATGCTCCTCGGGTTTCATGCCCCCCCTTCTAGTAGTTCCGCGCACGCTCCTTCAGTTTCTAGGGGGTCTTCTTCTGCCTTCTGGTGGTCGAGGGATGAAGGTGAGTAGTCTTCCTCACCCTTGTTTTACTGACCCTTACTAACACTTAAGGCGATAGTTAATTAACGCAAGCAAAGTGAAAATGACTATCAGCATCTTGGCAAGTAGAGCAAAACAATTAGAGACATCTTGGCTCACTCTCAAGATCTTTCAGACAAGCAAAGCAAAATAATTAACAGCATCCTTGCAAGTAAAGCAAAACAGCAAAATTATATCCCAGCCTCCAAGTCCTTGCAATATCCTCTCAAGGTCTATCAGGCGAACAAAAGGTTTTCATCACAATAACAGTCATCTTTGATACTTCTTGTTGGTTTCGTTGTGAGGTTATTTTTCCTTTGTTTTAGTTTTATCATACAGTCCATAAAAAAAGTTACTCTGTCTTCCATTGCTCATTATGTGACCCAATCTTCCCTGTGGCCACAAAATATGTCAATAAAAGGTTGCAGTCTTCGTGGCTTTAAACACACTGAAGGATTTCTCTCCCAGCCAAATTTTCTCCAGAGATGCCCCTTTTGTTCCCATCGCTGTAGCTGCAGCAGCAATGTGTCTGTGCAGAGCTGGGGCAGATCAGTGCTGGCACAGCAGCTGTGCCCAGCAGCAGCAGCACTTGATGTTGCCAGTGCTGCTCCTGTGCCACTGCCCTGCTGCCCTCCTGCCCCTCGTGTTGCTGCAGGGCCTGAGTGCTCTCGGGGCCGGGCACAGCCCTGGGGGTGGCAGTGCCAGGGCTGCAGCAGGGACAGGCCAATGGCACTGCTGGGGCAGCGCTGACGCCTCAGTGCAGGGCCTGGGGGCTCCAGTCTCCTTGGCCAGGCTCTCTCCAGAGCACTTGGCCAGGCCAATGCTGAGCAGAGAAAATCCCCGTGAGCAGCCCCAGGCTGGCCGTGGGCAGGCTGGGGGCAAACAGCATGGCTGCTGTTCTGCAAGGTCCCTGCAATGGGAAGACCCTGGCAAGGAGCAGCAGAGCAGGGGCTTATCCATCCCCACTGCACTGGACAGCCCAGGGCAGCGTCCCAGAGCGTCCTCATGCACCTGCAAACAACATTCCCCCTCTGCAGCCCTGGCCTCTCCCCCAGCTCACACAGGTGTGCCTTGCAGGCACAGACACGGCAGCACTGGCTCAGGAGCTCCTGTTTGCATTGCACAGAGCAGGCGTCAGCACCCCCATGGTGCTGATGTGGGGAGATGGAGCTGAGTGAGCACAAATGCCATCAGCCCCTGGGGCCAGCAAGGGCTGGGGGACACAAGGGAAACCACTCAGGTTTGTGGTGGCCTCTGCAGTCAGCCAGAAAGTTTGTTCCGAGGAACTCTGAGTTTCCTGGCCGACTGCAGATGATGTTGCTCAGAGCCAGGGTTGCCTGATGACTACCCCCACAAAATCCTGAGCATTTCCTTTGCTTCACCTTTGCTTTCTTTCCTCTCTCAAAATTCTGATTTCTTCCTCTTTCCAATCCCTGTCCCCTCCCTTACAACAGCCCATCCCTGTTTGCCCTTTCCCATTTTGCCCCACTCCCCATTTCAATTCCTGCGTTAGCACCATGGGAACATCCCTTGGGGAGCAGGATCATCTTACAGGTGCTTCAAGAATTGTCTGCAGGGTCCTGCAGTGTCTCGTGCTCCTCCCTTGCCAGAAGCACCACAGGCCAGGGAGGCACATCTGGGCTGCTGTGTCTGGGTGTGGGGCTTCCTCTTGTGGGCAGTGAGGAGGGGCTGGAGAGGCTTTGAAAGACTGACAGGATGGGCTTTTGGGGCTGTGTGGAGAAGCTGAGGGACCCGGGCTGCTGGACCTTGTGAAGAGGAGGCCTGGGCATATCTTGAAACTGCTTCAGGGGTGGTTTCAGAAAATCACAGAATTTAACAGGGCTGGAAAAGGTCTTGGAGATAATCAAGTCCAACCTGTGCCCTGACACCACCTTGTCTCCCCTGAGCCTCCTCTTCTTCAGGATAAACATCCCCAGCTCCCTCAGCCACTCCTCATAAGAATTGTGTTCCAGACATCAGCCTAGTTGCCCTTCTCTGGACATGCTCCAGCCCCTCCATGTCCTTCCCCAGCTGGGTCATCCAGAACTTTGCAGAGCACTGAGGTGCTGCACAACCAGTTCTGAATAAAGTGGAAGAATCACTGCCCGGGTCCTGTTGGCCACACCATTCCTCATCCAGGCCAGGAGCCTTTGGCCTTCTTGGCCACATGGGCACACTGCTGGCTCATGTCCAGCCTGCTGTCCATCAGTTCTCCCGGGTCCTTTTCTACCTCTCCACTGTCCAGACACTCCTTTTCTAGCCTGTAGCACTGCATGAGGTGGTTGTGGCGATAGTACAGCACTTGCTGTTGTTAAACCTCACTTTGTTGGATTTGGGCCTTAGATCAAGCCTGTCCAGGTGCCTCTGCAGAACCCTCCTGCCCTCAGTAGATCCACACATGGTGTCCACACCAGTGTACCTTTAAGGCCTCAGGGTAACCGTGGTCTCCATGATTCCATGCGGTCTCTCTTGAACATCTTGGTCAGGATTTCTTGCAGACTATAGATGCCACCAGTGAGAAGCCTGGTTATTCTTTGAGTGCCAAAAGCCTCCTCTAAATAGACATTACAAAATTCATGGAGTCAGCTTTATTGTACAGAAAAACCTGCCCCTGTTTTTTGCCCAAGGCTCCGGAACAGAGATTTGGCTTCTGCCTGTTCCATTTCCCTATGCTTCAGGATTTCTCCCAGAATAAGGATGCCACCATTTACAAGCCTAGTTACAAGTGGAGTCACAAAAACTTCCTCCAAAAGTTATTAGGAAACTGAAAGGGTGTGTTTCTTTTCAAAGGGAAAAGGGCCCCTCTTTGTGTCCACGGCCTGTGCCTTACACTGGGTTTCTCCCTGCTGAAATTCCATATTGAACTGCTTTTCTCCAAGTCGAAAGGTGCCTCCACTTTGAAGCCTGGTTGTTCTTTGAGTGCCAAAAACCTCCTTTAAATAGACATTACAAAAGTGGTGAACTGACCTTCATTTCACTGGGAAACATAACTCACTAAAATCCCTCCAACCCCCCCAAAATCTCTCAATGCTGCCCCCAAAATCCCAGAATTGCTCAAAACCAGCCCAAAACACAAAAAAAATCCCAGAAAACTGTCCACAAATCCCATTGAAATGACTCCAAATTCCATACAAATACCTCAAAAATCCCTCAAAACTGCCCCAAAAATGGTCCTGACCCTGTCCCAAAGCTTCCAACTGCCTCCACTCCCCCAGGTAAGTTCAGCTCAGCCCAAATCCTCCAATTTTTTCACCAAATCCTCCATTTTTTATCCCAAATCTTCCTTTTTTTATTCTAGATCTTCCTTTTTTATCCCAAAAACTTTTTTTATCCCAAATCCCCATTTTTTAGCCCCAAAATTCTTCTTTGTATACCCCAAATGTCGTTTTAAGACCCCAAATTTGCCTTTTCACAGCCCAAATATTTTGTGCATCCCAAATCCCTTTTCCCACCTCAAAATCTCCTTTACCCACCCCAAATCCCCTTCTTCCACCCAAGGTCCTTTCCTGTCTACCCCAAATCCTTTTTCCCACCCAAAATCCTCGATCCCCACCCCAAATCTCCCTTTCCTCCCTCCAAATCTAATTTTCCATCCCAAAATCTCCTTTTTCTACCCCAAAACTCCCTTTTTAGGTTTCCCCAGGTGTTTTTGGGGTTCCACTGGGGTTTTTGGAGTTTTTCCCAGCATCGTACCATGGGTCTCTGCAGACATTGCACCAGGAGCTGCCCCCACCCCACATGAATCCGAAATCAACCTTAAATCAACCCTAAATGAACCCAGCTGTGCCCCTCAAGGCTGGAGTGGTTTGGGGGGGGGGGGCACTTTGGGGTCTGGTGAGTTTGACCCCAAAGTTTGGGGAAGGGAGAGGTTTGATCCTAAAGTTTGGGGGGGGTTGACACACCAGGGTTTGAGATCAGAGGGTTTGACCCCAGAATTTGGTGATCAGGGGCATTTAAGCCAAATTTTGGGATCAGAGGGGTTGGACACCCCACATACTTCAAACCCCAAAGTTTGGGGATTGGGGGGGTTTGACCCCCTCAGTTTGGGGTGAAGGTTGAGATCAAAACGATTCCCTGGAAAGAGCGGCGAGACCGGGAATGGGAACAGGATTGGGAACAGGATCAGGATTGGGAATGGGAACGGGATCAGGATCGGGAACGGGATTGGGAATGGGAATGAACTAGAGATTTGGAATGCAATCAAGTTTGGGAATGGGAACGGAATCAGGATTGGGAAAGGGATCGAGATTGCAAATGGGATAGGGATCAGAAATGGGAATGAGATCGGGAAGGGGAACGGGAACAGAATTGGGAATGGGAACGGGACTGGGATTGAGAATGGGAACAGGAATGGGATGAAGATTGGGAATGGGAACAAGATAGGGATCAGGACCAGTAATGGGATCGGGATTGGAATGGGAATAGGAATGGGACTGGAAGCAGGAATAGGACTGGGAATGGGAAGGGGAACAGTAAGAAGATTGAGAATGGGATCAGGAACAAGTTAGGGATTGGGAACAGGATTGGGATGCTAACGCTGTGATATAAATAGGTGACTTGGTTGGGAAATCTCAAATTGGAGAACCAAAACCAGTACAGACAGGAACAACTTTTCCTGGCTGGGAACTGAAATTCCAGACCCTGGCAGTGTGATCCACGCAGGACCATCCAGACTGGGATCATGGGGGCTGGGATCACATGGACTGGGATCCTCCTGACTGGGACTGCACAGACTGGGACCAGATGGATCAGGGTCTTCCAGACTGGGATTGTACAAACTGGGAACACATGGACTGGGATTGTACAAACTGGGACCATATGGACTGGGATTGCACAAACTGGGACTGTATGGACTGGGATTGTGCAAACTGGGACCATATGAACTGGGATTGTACAAACAAGGAACACATGGACTGGGATTGTACAAACTGGGACCATATGGACTGGGATTGTACAAACTGGGACCATATGGACCGTTCTGGCTGCACCAGGACGATGTGAACCGATGGAACCCTGCCCCACCCAGGGGTCCCTGCCAGTCCTGTTCGGGAGCACAGCCAAAACTCCCCGGAGTGAATGCGGAGGTCCCAGAGTGCTCCCGGTGTCGGTCCCAGTCTTGGAGCAGTCCTGGAGCACTCCTGGTGCTGAATCTGATCCTGGTGTTGATCTCAATCCCAGCGCAATGCTGGTCTTTGTCTCAGTCCTATATGGGTACCAGTCTCAGTGCTGGTTCTGTTTTCAGTCTTGGTCTCAGTCACAGTCTCGGAGTAGTTCTGGTCCCAGTGCTGGTTCCGGTGCCGGCGCTGGTCCCAGAATGCTCATAGTTCCAATCTCAGTCTCGGTGCTGGTTCCGGTGCTGCTCTCAGTCTCAGTCCCGGAGTTGTGCCGCTCCCAGTCCCAGAATTCTCCCGGTGCTGGTCCCAATGTTGGTGCTGGTCTCAGTCTTGGTCCCAGTGCCAGTTCTGGAGCCCATTTTGGTCTCGGTCTCCATACCAAAGATTTTAGCCCTGTTTGGGTGATTTTAGGATAAACTGGGCTGTCTAAGGTTGGATTTTAGGCACCATTTGGACAATGTTAAGTCCATTTTCAGGATTTTAGACCACTGTGGTGTGGATTTGAGGCCCATTTGGCTGATTTTAGGCCAAACCTGGTGGATGTAGGCTGCATTTGAGTCCAAACCAGGCCCTTTTAGGACTGTGTGGCCCTTTGGCCACGCCCCTTTCCCATCACAGTTCCTGCCCTTTGCTTGACCCCGCCCCTTTTCCTTCACAGTTCCCACCCTTCCCTTGACCCATCCCCTCCCTGTTCGGAAGGGCAGAGGACAAGGAGGAGGCAGAGGGAGGAAGCGGTAGCAGAAGCAGGAGGAGAGAAGGAGCGAATCAATCGCACTAACCCAGAGCAACCTGAACTCGCAGCCCCCCGGGACCATCGCCCCACATCCCAGGTACACGGGGAGGGGGAGCTCGCCCCAAATATCCCGGGGGGGCCCCCTGGATTTGGGTGTTTTGGGGGGGATGTTTGGAGCTTGCAGCGCTCCAGAGCCGAGCCGCAGATGCCCCTCGAGGGGACATCAGGGGGTCCCCGGGAGGTGTTTTTGTGGGTCCCGGTGGCGGCAGAGCCCCAGTAGGGGCGGGGGGATGCGGGTCTCCCCGCGCTGGGGGTTGGGCTTCCCAGCCCGGGCCCTGCGAGCTCTGCTGGGGCCCCGTGGGGACCGCGTGGGGCCGGTGGCATCGGCGGGGAGACACCAGTTTGGGGGAGCCCCGGGAGAGCTGCGGCTTCCCTGAGCGGGACCCCAGAGAGAGGAGAGCCCCAGAACCCCAAAGCGGGACCCCGAGAGGGGGGAGGGACCCCTGGGATTGCCGGGACCCCGGCGGGGGTGCTGGGGCTGGAGGGGCGCAATGGCCGCAAAGGGGTTCGGGGGTCCCGGTGCTGGGAATGGCTGCTCCCAGTATGAGCCCATCACTCCCAGTATGATCCTGGTCACTTCCCCTCGGTGCCTGCGGGATTCCTGTTGCTCCCAGTATGAACCCAGTCATTCCCTATTGTGACACACTTTGCCCCCATCTGGGAAAAAAAAAAAAGAAAAAAAAAAAGTTACTGCCAGTTTTTCCAGTGTGTTCCCAGTTCTCCCAGTTGCCCCCAGTACAGTCGCAGTCACTCCCAGTATGATGGCAGTGGCCCCCACTGTGATCCCAGTTGCTTCCTGTCAATGCCAACATGACCCTAGTAGCATCCAGTATGATCCCTGTGACTCCCTGTCTCTCCCAGTGTATCCCAGTCACTCACATTTACTCCCAGTCCCCCTCAGCATGGTCCCACTCACTCCCAGTTGTCCCCAGCATGATCCCAGCTGTTCTCAGTGTGGTTCCAGTCCCTCCCGTATGCTTACAGACTCTCCCTGTATATCCCAGTTGCTCAGTATGGTTCTAGTTACCTCTGAATGATCCCAGTCTTTCCCAGTTGCCTCCAGCATGCCCCATTTCTGTCAGTTGTCCAAAATATAGTCCCACTTACTACCAGTATGATCCCACTTGTGCTCTCAGTTCCCTCAACATGGTTCCAGTACCTTCCAATTGATCCCAGTTGCTCCCAATATGTCCATGTTTGCCGCCCAATATGGGCCCAGTAGCTCCCAGTAACCCCCAGTCAGGTTCCATTGACACCCATTGTAATCTGAGTGGCTCTCAGGATGATCCCAGTAGGACCCATAGTCACTCCCAGTATGGTCCCAGTCACTTCTGCTACAATCTCAGTTGCTCCAAGTATGAGCCACTGTACCCAGTCACCCCAGTATAATCCCAGTCATTCCCAGTATTATTCCAGTCATGCCCAGAGTGACTCCCTGTCACTCCCAATGTGGGCCCAGTTGATCCCAGTCACCTCCACCATGGTTCCAGTCACAAACAGCAATTTTCTAGTCACTCCCAGTCTGATTCCAGTATGATCCCAGCCAGTTCCAGTAGGATCCCAGTATGGCCCTGGCACAGGCATAGCTCCTCCCATTATCATCCAATGTGGTTCCAGCTGCTCCCATTTACTGCCACTATGGTTTCAATCTTCCCCAGTGTACCCCAGTTGCTGCCAGCATGTTCCCAGTCACTGCCAGTTCCCCTGACTTTGTTCCAGCCTGATCCCAGTTACTCACAGCCACTCCCAGTCACGCTCTGTGCAGTCCCAGTTGCTGCCAGTATGATCCAGTATGATCCCAGTGTCCCTCAGCATGCCTGCAGTAATTCCCAGTCACTCCCAGTGGCAAGAACAGGAGCCTGGTGCAGGCTCATGGCCCCTGCTCGGTCCCAGCAGGAGGGAGGGCTCTGAGCCCAGGGCTGCTGGCAGGATGGGCTGCTGTGGCCAGCTGGGGGCCTGTGAGCAATGCCCAAAGCCTTGTGCTCTCTGCAGCTGGCCAAGGGCAGCAGCAGGGCTGAAGGGTTCGTGTGGCACAGGCAGCCCGAGCTGTGGAGCCCTCAGGCCCCCGTGGCAGAGGCGCCCTCAGGAACGGCACCGGGACTGGCACCGGCTGTGGGGATTGGTTGTGGCTTTAGATCTTCCCAGAGCAGAGCAGTTGCTGGCTGCTGTAAAGTTGTTTCTTGTGAAGGCACGTCAGGCTCCAAAGGCAAAGAGCCCAAGGCTCTCCAGTCCGTGTTCAATCTCTCTGCCATAAAGTCCCGATGGAAGCAGGAGCAGCTCTCTGCTGCAAGAGGTCGAAGCTGCAGCTGGTGCAGAGTCTCCAGAGGCAGATGCTCCCTGACCTTTCTTCTTCTGTTAGTTTCTTCTTCATCTTCCTCTTCTTCTTCTCTCACGTGCTGGTAGTGGTGATGATGATGGGGGGGAGGAAGAGACAGGGACGATAAAGAAGCAAGAGAGAGCTCTCACTGCAATACACAGATTTTTATTGACAAATAACCCAATGAGCCAAAAGCTGAAGTATTTCTCCGAAACCTGTTAAAATTCTGCTTCTCAAACACAAAAGTTTACACCTAACTTGTGCACCTGGCCTATCTGTTTAATGGGAAGAATAAAAAAAAATATTTTTACTTTATTTTTATTCTGCATAGAACTGTGTTTCGAGGCTCTCATTCCAGGTTCTTTTTTTAAAGGGATTCTATGGCTTTTACTTTTTAAGGCATTTAAAATGTATTTCTACGTACTTCAAACTAAGATTTATACTTCTTCATAGCTACGCAACTGAATATTCTACTTTCCTTAACTAAAGCTCAGAACTCTATTTCATGTTGGAGTGGCTTAATTTTATTTTATTTCTCAAAAGGTTTTTAATTTCAATTTTGCATTCTGTTCTCTCTTGGAGGGACTCACAGAGGCTTCTGTGCTGTACATTCAACAACTGGGTATGGGGACAACGAATTGGAACAGGAATGAAAAGAGGAACAGGAAATGGGAATATGCAATGGACATGGAATATAGAAATAGGAATTGGAGAGAGAATATGGGATGGGGACGTAAAAGATGGGACAGGGAATGGAAACTGGAATACGGGAATAGGATTGGGAATACGAATAAGGGAACCAACACTGGAAATATAGAAATGGAAATGTTGTACATACATATCTGTGAGAGCTTCCTGTCAAATCCTTATCCTTCCCAACAGACAGGGAATATGGGACTGGGAATATGGGAACGACAACCGGGCAGATAAGAGGGGACAGGGAGAGGGAATGAGAGCAGGAATGGGAATTGAAATGGGATGGGATGGGAGCCAGAAGGATGTGGAGCCCCCAGCCAGGTGTCTTCCCAACACGGATCAGAGGCACCAGGACTCAGCGGGGCTCTGCCCACCGAAGGTCACTGGGGATCATCCAGCGCGGATCCTGCCATGGACATAGAGCTGCAGCAGCGCATGAAGCTCTTCCTGCACTCGGGGCACTCACAGGGCTTCTCTCAGTGGAGACTCTGTTGGTGTTTGGTCAAGTGAGATCTCTGTGCAAAGCTCTTCCCACACTCTGGACACTTGTAGGGTCTCTCCCCAGTGTGGATGCGCCGGTGTATGGTGAGGCCATATTTCTGCTTGAAGCCCTTCCCGCAGTCATGACACTCATAAGGCCTCTCATCCTTGTGACTGCGATAGTGCTGGAGGAGATGGGCTCTTCTCAGAAACCCCTTCCCACATTTATCACACTCGTAGAGTGTCTCCCCAGTGTAGATGCGCTGGTGCATGGCGAGAGTCCAGTTGTGCTTGAAGCCCTTCCCGCAGTCAGAGCAGCAGAAGGGCTTCTCATCCTTGTGAATGCGATAGTGCAGGAGGAGATTGGATCTGGTCTGAAATCTCTTCCTGCATTTATCACACTCGTAGGGCCTCTCCCCAGTGTGAATGAGCCGGTTCCTGATGAGATGTGAGTTGTGCTTGAAGTCCTTCTCGCAGTCAAAACACTTATAAGGCCTCTCATCCAAGTGACTGCGACAGTGCAGGACTTGATAGGCTCTACTCGGAAACCTCTTTCTGCATTTATCACACTCATAGGGCCTCTCCCCAGTGTGGGTCCTCTTGTGCACAATCAGGTGTGAGCTCTGGCTGAATCTCTTCCCACACTCCCCACACTCGTAGGGCCGTTCCCCTGTGTGGATTCTCTGGTGTCTGATCAGGTGAGATCTCCTCCTGAAGCCTTTCCCACATTGTGAGCAATTGTGGGGCTTCTCTCCATTATGAAGCCGCTCACGCAGCCCCAGCTCCGAGCTCTGGCCGCCTCCCCGGTCCGGGCTGGCTCTTTCCTGCTGGGATCTCCAGGCTGTGTGTTTGCAGCCCCTCCTGGTGTAGGATCTGCGGGGCTTTTCTTCCCCGTTGCATTCCTGCGCCGTGGAGCCACTGCAAACGGCCTCTCGCCCGAGGCTGTGCCGCGGGGATTTGTCCTCCCTGCTATCCGTACTCAGCTCCTTGTCTGGGGGAGGAAAGACAAGGAGAGGATGGGATTTGCCTCCGTGCCAGAAAGAAGGGCAAGGAGATCCCCCCAGGGCTGTGCTGGGCTGGGAGATGGAGCAGGACACAGGGGCAAAGGGACACTGACTTCCTCCTCACCTGCCTGGGGCTCCCAGGCCATCTTCCTCTTCCTCACAGCCTTTTCCTCCTCCTCCTGGGTGCCAAAGTTTTGAAAATCCTGGTTTGAGGGCAAAACAAGGGTTGAACGCGTTGGGTTTGATGGTGGCGCTGCCCAAGGGCAGCTGGAGAAGTCAGCTTTCAGCCTCGGGGGCCCGGAGCCCGCTCAGCACCAACCTCCTGCGCCCCTCCAGGCTGCCGGGGATCCCCCGGCTCCGGGATCGCCCCTCTGCGCTCTTCCCGCTCTGGGGCTCGGCTTTAGGCTCCTGCAAATCCAAACATACCCTGAACCGCAAAATAAAACCCTCCCGGAGCCCCCCCATGATGGATTTGGGGCGAGCTCCCCCTCATCGCTCCACCGCGGGTTTTTGGGGGGGCGATGCTGCCGGACTCGGGGGAAGCTGCGGCCTCAGAGAGCAGGCGGGAGAAGCGCTTCGTTCCAAAATCGCTCCTCCTCTTCCTCCCGCTCCTCCTCCACTCCCAGCGATCTCCCAGCGCAGCCAGAGCCGCTGGAACTGGGGTGCCAAACGCCCTGAGCAACCCCCAGGTCCCTCCCAGGACCCCTCAAATCCCTGGAACCGGGCGTCCCCCGCATCCCCTGGAAGATCCCCCCGTGTCCCCAAGCAGGTCGTTATTTAACATCTCTATTTTTTCCCTGTTTTTGGGTGTTTGGGAAGAACAAAGAGAAATGCAAAGAAAATCCAGGCCACGGGGAGGATGTGGAGCCCCCAGCCAGGTGTCTTCCCAACACGGATCCGCAGCACCAGGGCTCTGCGGGGCTCTGCCCACCGGGGGTCCCTGGGGATCATCCAGCGCGGATCCTGCCATGAGGATGCAGCTGCAGCAGGGCACTGTCTTGGTTTGAAAGACAGGTGTCTGCTAAGGAGCTCTGGAGCTTCTCTTGAAATGGAAAATGTAAACTCCCTCCCTCTAAATTAACGTGTTGGAAATTAAAGAGCTCCCTGGCAAAGATATGGGATTTAGAATAGCAGTTTTTCACTGGGAAAATGAAAATAAATAATAGCAATATAAAGACCAAAAACACAGGCAAGGTCAGAATGCAACCTGTAACCCTGTTGTTCAGGGTGTTGGTTACAGTCTGAATAATGGTACCTGTAGTTTTCTTGGAGTGACAGATGTGGTTTTGTTGAAGCAATGATTTTGGAGAAGGGTGTAGTTACTTTTTAACATCTAGTGGTGATGAAGATAGGCCTGTACTTCTTTTGGGATTTTACTAGGAAAGGTTGCTCTGATGTTTCAAATTTCAGATTTTATTTAGGTAGGAAATACTTGACTTTTCATCTTGCGTGGGGCATCTCCCATAAGGTATAACTCCTTGTGAGGAGTTCTGAGGGGTGGGTCATGGAAGAGATAAGGAGCCCTGCTCCACCTGGTTTCAGCAGATGCTGATAGAATATATACTTCTGCTTGCATCTTGCATTGCAACTTAAGACATTATCTACTCCTTATTCTATTACCATCTGCATCCTTCCTTAATTAATAACTTCTTTCAACTCTGCTCTATATTTTTATCCACAGTGAAACTTTACACACAGTTCTCACTTAAGATTAGGTTTTTCTGTGGTACTCAATGTGTTTCTTTATCTTTCTGCATTACCTACTAAGTGTAACTAGGTTTTTAAGCAAAACAAAATTGTACTGATTGGTTTGCCTTTGCTTGAGGTGGGACTAATCTAAACAGTCTTAAAATACCTTTTATGTGTACTACAGGGACTTTATCCCCATCCACTGTGTGCAAGGCTTCAGACTGGGCAGGACTTGCTTGAGTGATGGACTCTCAGGTGTTGACTATTTAGGTGTCTTTTGTTAAATTCATTTCATTTTTTGGATGTTTCCCTGCCAATTGCCTTTAGGGTAATTTTAAGTAGTCTGTTTTACAGTTCAACTTTCCTGGCAGCTGGTGTGTGATAAGGTATATGATCTATTTATTCAATATTCTGTTTTTTGGCTGAGGTGTTTCTAAGGCTGTTCTTCAAATGGGTCCTGTTGTCTGACAATTCTCTCAGGGGTGCTGTGTCTTTATAGGAATTGCTTTTTCGGGCTTTGAACGGTGTTTTGAGTAGTAGTGTGAGGTATAGGGTAGGTTTCTAATGATCTAGTGGTGGCTTCTACAATTGTGATCATGTAGCACTTGCCTTGGGGACTTTGAGGCAGTGTGATGTAGTTCATTTGCTTGGCTTCTTTATACTTATATTTGGAATACTGCCCCCCATACTAGAGAGGCTTTATCGGCTTGGCTTGCTTGATTTTAGCACATGTCTTACAGTTATGGATAACTTGAGAAATGCAATTTATAGTTAAATCTGCTTTTCAGTTTTGTGCCTACTTATAGGTGGCATTTTTGCCTTGATGGCTTGAGGCAGTATGGGCCTATTCAGCTAGGAACAACTCTCCTTTATGTTTCTAATTTAAATTTATTGGTGACATCGCTATTTTTGCAGCTTGATCTACTTGCTCCTTGTTTAAGTGTTCTTTATTAGTCTGACTTTTGGGGACGTGGCCATCTTCCTGATGGACTTGTACAGAGTTTGTCTGAGTGGCAATGTTTTTCCACTCATCAGCAGCCTCAATTGGTTTTCCTTTATGTTGCTAGCTGGCCTTTTCTTACCTTTCTAGCTAACTCCACAGAGCATTGGTTACTATTTCTGATTCAGTATAAAGGTAGAGCTTTGGCCAGTTCTCTCTTTCAGCAGTGTCCAGGGCCAGCTGAATGGCTTTGAGTTCAACAAGTGCACTTGATTCACCTTCTCCTTCAGTAGCTTGTGTGACTCGTCGTGTG
Organism: Erithacus rubecula; assembly: GCF_903797595.1. Classification (NCBI taxonomy): domain Eukaryota; kingdom Metazoa; phylum Chordata; class Aves; order Passeriformes; family Muscicapidae; genus Erithacus; species Erithacus rubecula. The sequence continues at coordinate 176,727 of NW_027635341.1, read as the reverse complement.
GGGCTCCCTGCAGCCACTTTCCACTTCTGGTTCATCTCAACCATGAGACAGAAACTGTCAGTGACAGGAGCGCAGTGTGTTTCTTGTGCTGGTAGTTGGTTGTATGGTGGAGCTTTTCAGCCTGGGTTACTTGTTACTGCTCCTTTTTGTTAGTGAGGCTAAAGTTTTTATCTTGTGGCCGGTTTTAAGTGTTTTTAAAATTTCAGGGTGATTTGTGTTTCTAATCCGGCCGTGTTGTGTGATGAGAGCAATCCATGGGCTCCATGTGGTGTGGGTGGCGTGGTGGGTAGAGGAGCCTTTTCTTTAAACATCCACCCCAGCACTGGGAGTCAGGGTGCCAGGAGGAGTTGTGCTTTTGTGATAATTTCTTTTGAGGTTGCTTGGACTTTCTTATTATAGGCGAATAAGACTTTGTTGGGGTTTTGTTTTTATTTTTGGTCAGTGTAGTTTGCTTCAGACTTTCTGTAACCTTGACTCAAGAATTCTAGTGCTCGGCCTGGAGTCTCTCCAGGCACCTTCTGCCAAAGGCTCCAGGACAAGCCATTGTTCCTGGCTGCAGAGTAAAGCACATTCCTCACCTCTGGTCCCGTCCTGACTGGGCCAAGGGCACTGCATGAGCAATTTTCTGCTTGGTCTGGGTGAAGGTTTGTTGCTGTTCAGGGCCACAGGTGGAATTGTTCTTGTTAGGGTGACCAGGCAGAGAGGGCTCACAATGTGGCTGCACTCAGGAATGCCTTCTCTAAAAACCTATGGCCCCTAGGAAAGCTTGTGTTTCCTTCTTGCTGGTTGGTGCAGACGCTGTGATGATCTCATTGATCATTTCAGTGGGGATCTGGCTCTGTCCATCTTGTCACTCTATTCCCAGGAACTGGATCTCTCAGGCAGGTCCCTTGACTTTGCTCTTGTCAATGGCAAAACCTCCTTCCAGCAGAATCTGGATGATCCTCTCTCCTTTCTCAAATACTTTTATTTCCTCCACACAATGATGTTATTGATGTATTGCCGATGTTTTGGAGCTTTACCCTTTTCCAGTGCAGCCTGGATCAGCCCGTGGCAGATGGTGGGGCTGTGTTTCCACCCCTGGGGCAGTCGGTTCCAGGTGTACTGCACGCCTCTCCAGGTGAAAGCAAACTGAGGCCTGCACTCTGCTGCCAAAGGAATGGAGAAAAATGCATTGGCAAAGTTAATGGAGCCACTTTGCTGCCTTGGGCTCCAGCTCGTACTGGAGATCCAGTGTGTCCAGCACGGCAGCACTCAGCACTGGAGAATCAACACTGGGAGAGAGAGGGGGTCTACCAACTGCTGATCAGAATCCAATTTTACTCTCAGCTACATATGCTTATATACCATTTTTAGGAAAGCTAGTAATTTTTTACCACATTGGTTGGGTTAAACATCACACAAACAAGCTTACACATTTGCAACATTTCTATCTGATTCCTTCTTCTTTCCTGTTACCAGTCTTGATCCAATATTCATGGAGTCTTCAAAGCTCTGTTTGCTCTTGCCAAGGCATCTTGGTTATCAAGCTGCTTATGTTAATTAAATCCACAGTACTCTGTCTTAGCTCCCACAGTGGAGTCACTTCTTTCAAGGCACAATAGCCTACAGTCAATTTCTATTGTCTGTCAGACTTGCCCACAGGCAAACTGGAGCTGTTAAAGGGTGAGTGGGTTTTACTGAGCACCCTTTGACTTTCTAGCCAAAATTTTATGGGTGGGGATAATGGCATCTTGATTCATCTGATACTGCTGGCTGTGTGCTGTTGAGATGTGTTGGGATCTGCCCAACGCGAGCAGGAGTCGCAACTGGTTCTTTTATGGATCTCAGAGTGCAAAAGACACAGCAGGGAACAAAACCAGTTTACTTTTGCACAAATGCACTTTATTTAGTGCCAACCAAAGTGCGATAGTGGGACAGAGAGAAAGAGAGAGAGAGAAAGGGGGGTCGAGATTATAGCTACCAAGACGGGCAGACGAATCCTCGTGGAGCCAGCCAATAGATGTCTGTTGCCGTCTGGGGAGATCTCAGGGGTCTTCTCTTAGAAAGTCACTTTTATAGTCCTTTCCCAAAGCGAGTGGCTTCTGGCCAAAAGGTGGGAAGATTTATGGACTATTGTATGTGGAGATCGTTACCCTGAGGAACAGGTGGAAACAGGATGCTTCAAGGCACACCAAACCATCTTTGTTGTTATGGACAGACGCAGGGCAGCCCATACCGGACCAGTCCATTGTTCTTCCATGTGTGGGAGCTTTGTTGAGTCAGCGCCCCGTGACTAGTTGTCATGAGAAACCAGTCCTGGCAGGCATCACCTGCGGAACAGTCACTTGGCGTTCCTCCCATCCCTGGCCAGCGCAGGCCTCAGGCGAGGGTCGTTGGGCAGAAACAGACGAGAGGCTCAGACAGACTCTCACATCACCCCGTGACCAACGAGCGTCGCTGAGAAACTCCATCAGCATGATGTTGTGACATTGTAGCATCTTCAGGACCCGTCATTGGTAGCATATCCTGAGAACAGGGAAAACAAAAAAAACAGGGATAAGAAGAGAAAGGGAAAAGGGAAAGGAAAAGGAAATAAAGACAAAGAAAAAATAAAAGCAAAATAATCACAACAAAATTGATTAAAACAATTTTCAAAACAAATCACAATCATATATAACTTTCAAAAAAATCAATATTAAAACAAATCAATAAAATAACATCCAAACAATTAAAATTAAAACAATTAAAATTAAAACAAATCAATAAAATAACATCCAAACAATTAAAATTCAAACAATTAGAATTAAAACAAATCAATATCAATTATAATATATTTTTATGATTAAAACAATTATTTTCCAAAACCATTTTCAATCAAAAGCTTAACATTACTAAAACTAATAATGACAATTATAACAAGCAACAAACAATTCTAATCAGTTTTCCATTAAAGGCCTGACTTTTACTGCTCGTGTAATTTGTCTGGTGCCAATAACTTTAGGGGTATCTTTAGCAGATGGAGTAGTGATCAAATTATGTGCTTCCATTGTTGATGCCAATTGTGTCAGCCGTTTTACCATTCTCCAATTCAGGATGTATAGAATGACTGACAAAACAAAACTGATCAAAACCAAAATCAAAAGCACAACGATGGGATGACACAATTTGTTTAGGATGACGGTAGCAGTAGGTGACCACCCAAAAAGAGTATCCCACCACCTGGGTTCAGCATCCCCTTTTACCCTTTCTAAGACCTGATGTATTTCTTTCACATCATGATGAACTGTCACCAGGGTCTTCTGTCCATTTTTCTTGATCTTTCCCAAGATGCCAATTAAGTCCTGGTGAAGCAACAATTGTTTAATCAAAGTAAGGTTCATCCCGATGGGAGCAGGCACTAACTGATGAATCAGTGTAAAATTGGATTGCAAAAGGTGATAAGACATACCGGAGCAGTATAGGAAAAGTCACAGCCCATGATTGTGGTAAAATTACAAACACAAAAATTTAAATGATTTTTTAGATCCACTGTTACATTTTCTACAAACACTGAGTTGCAAGCAGTTCTTACACACACACATCCATTTCCTATGTACACCAGCACTGTTGCAGGAGTCTCATCAAGGTGTATTTCAAAATGACAGATATTTTGCTCTGTGTCTAAACAGATGTCTTGGGCCACAATGGCATTGCTTTCCTAAATGAAACCCAGTTGCTCCCGAACAACACAAGATTCCAAATTAACAGTTTGCCATTTCTCACCAATTTAACGGGCCCATTCTCTATGCTCGAAAGGATAGAGAATAGTTCCATGGTGATTCAATCCTAATGCAATGATGGGGTATATCAAATGCACTGAAGCGTTGCGTATTGTCAACACAAAGGCTGTGGCTGTGTTTGTGCTGGGGTTGTAGGTAAAGTTTACCAGATTCCACCAGGACTGAAACTTCCTTTCAAAATCATTAGCATTGTCTCAAATTATTGTCCGGATTTCAGTAGGGAAGATGCCTTCTTCCCCTTCCATTATAATTGAGGCAACAACTGTTTGCATCCAAAGCTGTGCTTGGATAGAGCTGAGGGCTAAAGAGATGTTGTTTTGAGCAGTACCAAGAGCATCAATTATCAATTTGTGATCATTTACATTTGCCTTTTCCCAATCTGGTAAAATGTTTGATAATAACCACTGTTGCATCCCCAGGGCTGTTAAAGAGGACTGCAGAGGTTGTTTCAATTTGGTCAGGTCTCTGGTGGTGGCAACCAATTTGTTCATTAATACCTCTGAATCAATGCTATTTAAAATTCCCAATCCTGTTCCCACAACACCGATTATGTCCCTTCTCATGCGTTTTTTAGAAGGAGTCCGCTTCCACAGCCAGGTGGTCCACCCCTGAAACGAAGTTTGTAAAAAAGGTGAACATTTTGGCTGAATTTCTGAAACATTGTTCTGCATCAATAATTTAACTTGTTTAAGGAACCATGCCGGGTTAAATGATATTTGTTGTTGTCCAGTTTTTTTTAATTATGTAAGGCCCAATTTCAAAAATCTTTGGCTTCAGCACAACCGGTGGTTGGGTAGTGGATGTTACAGGCGTTACAACATTGACATCAAGTTCGCCCCAGTGTTTAGTGTTGTTCTCACCACATAACACCTTGTGAAAGAGCTGCAGATCAGTTAGGTTCAACCAACAATTCTGATTTTGAGTCTCACAATGTAAGACATGGCCATGAGATCCTATAGCAGAGCTATGTATGGGTTCAACAAGAGATCCAACAATTAATTTACATCGGATGGCAACATCAGAACCTTGTACTAGTGTAAGGGGAGGAAAAACTTTGTTTTTTCTGTCCTAAGGGAAACTGCATACCAGGGTTTATCATTACCGCAGTTAACACAGGTTTTGCTATAGCATTTATTTTGAACTTGTAAGTCAGACCTTGTAAACCTAATGGATCTGTCGGGTCTTTTTGCCAATTACATGTCACATAGGTTGGTTTCATTAAGGTGAAATTGTGCCAGCAGTCGGTAGGTTCATGCTCACAAAGCTTGGTAATTTCAACAATGTTGGTGCTGGGGTCTAAGGTGTAATTACCAACATTATCCTGCCGACAACACAACAAAAAATGAGTTTGTCTTTTGCATCTCCAAGCTTTAGTGGGACAAAGTTTCTCTGTAATGTCGGGGTGCAAACTACTCGTTATGTTTGGTTCCAAAAGGTTTCTACTTACTGCAATGGAGGTGACTTTCTCATGGGAGGATCCCTCTACCTTTCTGCATCCTACCTCAATGTTTTCACCAATTGTCCCAGTTAGCATCTGGACCCAGTCCTTTCAATCCCAGTCCCACTCATTTTGATGGTATACCTCAGAGTCATGCAACACTACGGTTGCTAAGTTTGGACGACGACCTCCAGGGTAGGATCCTTGAGCACTGGTGTACCTGATGGTAGAATGAGTCCATGGCCATTCAGCTGGGCTTTGGCCATGTAGGTATGGTAGGATGTAGAGGAGTATTATTACTGTTAGCATGGCTATCTGGCATTTATGTCATTCCAAATGTCCCTCGGCGTTCACCTGCAATTATAAACACAGTAAAAACTGCCATCTAGTGGCAGTGCGTTAGAATGATGGAATAATCCAACGGGTATTTATCCGATGCTGTTTTCCTACAGCATCAGATGCTACCCATGCAAATTTATTCAAAGGAGTTTTCAGTACAAGTGGTACCTCTCCTACCATAGGGAGGTCTACTAGGACAGGTTGTCCAGGATAATGGGCTGTATCCTTAGGATTAGCAGGTCCTTTTAATGAAGGAATTATGGTTAGAGCTTTGGGGCAAAAAGCATTGAGTTTTGGGCACCCATTCACCCCCCATCTTTCATTAACACCTTGAACGGCTTTAGGCAGCCGCTCATCCCAGTTTCCTTCCTGTGGTTTCAGAAGCCGTTTCAGGAGACCATTGGTCCTTTCTAGGATTCCGTTGGCTTGAGGGTAGTAAGGGGTGTGGAAAACCCATTTTATCCCTTCACTTTGTGCCCAATCTTGCACTACTTTAGCAGTAAAGTGAGACCCATTATCAGATTGAATTTCTTGTGGTTTTGGGAAAGTCCCAAACCATATCTGCAATGCTTTAACAGTATTTTCTCCTGAAGCCCTTTTGAAGGCCTCAGCCTGTACCAATCCTGACATTATCTCAACTCCTACTAACACAAAATGTTTTCCTCCTGATCGCTTAAAGGGACCAATGTAATCTACCTGCCATGCATCCCATAAGTCTTTCCCTCCTCTCAAGTGTAATGGGTCATCCTCTAAAGGATGTCTCTCCAGCCGTTTGCGACACTGCTCGCAGGCTGATACACAAGTTTTACACATTTCTCTGGTAACAGGCCAACCTCGAGCATGAGCTTCTTTGTACAAATCCTTTGCACCTGTGTGTTGTCTTTTTACATGTACCCACTCTAGCAACCGTTCACAATCTTCAATGATTTCTTCCTTTTTCAGGGGGCTCAATCCTGCTAATTCATCAGCTCTGTTATTCCATTCTCCTGCTGGATTCCCGTCTGTCTGGTGAGAGGCTACCCACCCCATGGCAAAACTTCCCTGACTTGCAATTTCTAAAATGTCTTGCCATTTTTCTTTCTGCCACACTGGAATCCTATTAACTTCCCAATCATTCTGTTGCCAAAAGTCAACCATTCTGTACAGCCTTTAAAAACAGCATAAGAATCAGTGTAAATACAAACAAGGGAAGTATTTTGTTTTTCCTTTTGAAAAATACTCCAAACAGCTGTGAGCTCTCCAATTTGAGCACTGCCTTCCCCTTCTGTGATGATCTGCTCACCGGAGGAAGTGTGTAAGGCTACAGCTTTATATTTCCACACCTTTCCTTCTCTTTTGGCTGAAGCATCAGTAAACCAAGCATTCGCTGTCTGCTCAGGTGAGAAGGGAGGGGCTACCTTGATTACTGAAGCTGGTTTTTCCTGGCTGCTGTTCAAGTTCTCTGTTTCTTGTATTGACAAATTTTTTACAGCGCCTTCAGTGATTGAAAAAATATGACAGTAGTGTTCTATTTGAACATACCATTTTCTCACAGAGGCCCGTTGGGCAACCCCTTCTGGAGGAGGGGTCCCAGAGGTAACTGTTTTAATGACTTTTAAAGGACCTCTTAATACAATTGGCTGCTGTCTTGTGATTTTTTTCTACTTATATCAGAGCCAAACTGACAACAAACACTCCTTTCTCCCAAGTTGTGTATCTTTTTTCAGCGTCTTTAAAGCCACGGGAGTAAAAACTAACAGGTCTTGTCAGGCCTTCAGGCCCCCTCTGCCATATGTGTACAGACAACTCTGAAGAAGCGAAACCCCATTCCACCTGGAAAGGATCTGTTGGGTGAATAGGGCCTAGGGCCTGATGGGCTGTTGCTTCAAAAATCAATAATTGTAATACTTCCTCCTGGGCTCGGCTCCAGTCCCATTTCATCCCTCTTCTTAGCAGATTATAAAGAGGCCTAGCAATAACTGAAAAATCTGGAATGTGTTTTCTCCAAAATACTAACAATCCTAAAGCTTGTTGGAGTTTCTTTTTGGATTCAGGCATTTTAATCTGGTCTAAAGAGGTTAACGTATAAAGTGGGATACATGTCATTCCGCCTTTCCAGAAAATCCCCAAAAATTTGACTTCCTGTGAGGGTTTCTGTATTTTTTCTGAAGGAATCTTCAAACCAAGGCTTTCTAGGTGGGAAATTATTTTCTGTTGCACATCCCTCATTTCTTCTTTTTCTTCTCCTCCTATCAATACATCATCTATGTATTGGTACACAGCTACAGTGTCAGGTTTGGGTATGGTTTCTAGCTCTTGGACTAAGGCGTGGTGGGCTAAGGTGGGAGAGTGTCGGTACCCTTGAGGTAACCTAGTAAATGTGTATTGTTGTCCTTCCCATGTGAAAGCAAAACGATCCATGTCTTCTGGCTGTATAGGTATCATAAAAAAACATGTCTTTTACATCTATTACAGCCATGAAGGTGTGAGAAACCAGTCCTGGTAGGCATCACCTGCGGAACAGTGACTTGGCGTTCCTCCCATCCCTGGCCAGCGCAGGCCTCAGGCGAGGGTCATTGGGCAGAAACAGATGAGAGGCTCGGACGAACTCTCACACCATTCCAAGTCTTTGTTATCAAATCTGTGGAGTGATGTTGCTGCAGGAGCAGCACCCTGAGTTCAGTGGGAACAACTGCAGAGCACTGCCGAACAACTGCCACAGCAGTGGGCATGGTGAGAGACTCGCCTCCACTGCCATGGCCATCCAGCCATGGGGAGATCAGCTGCTGGGGCTGCCCCTACTCTGCCAAGAGCAGTCTACCCCCAGTATGTGGACTGTGTGGCCATGATTTTGACAGAAAGTGGAAAATGCATTGTTTGAAGATATTTTAATGTTGTCTAACATCACCTGACTGGAGCAGCTTGGTACGCAGAACACCCTGTGGGCAGAGCCATGGCAGGGATGGGTGGCTGTCACTTGTACTGGCAGTGTCATTTTTCCAGGCAGGCTCCTGATATAGCTGCAGGGAAAGGCACCAGCTGTTGAATCAGGCCCAGGGAGGAGCAGCAGCAGTTCATTGAGGAGACCATGATCTGCAGAGAGCCCCTCACCCCCTTTGCTTTCCCATGGCAGCACAAGATGATTCCACTGCAGGTGAAGGGCTGTAGCAGACTGGATACTCCTTCAGGCAGGGCTTGCTGCAATCTTGTTCCTGCAGCTATGCTGGGAGGATGTTTGCTGCAGCAGGGGTGTCCATGCCCAGGAATGCTGCTTGGCTTAGAGAGGCAGAGTGTGCACAAAAGCTGCATTCAAAGCACTCACATTCATGAGCCCCCTGAGCCACTGGCAAGTGCAGCAGCTCTTCCTCATTCTGTGCAAGTGAGAGCCCAGCCCTGGAGCCTGTCCCCGGGAACAGGGAAACTGTTGGGGATGAGGAAATAGATGTGAAGGTTTAAGGCCTCTTCCTTTGTTTAGATAATGCCAAATGCCACAAATACCAAGGAGCTAACAGACATCTTGTTTATAGTATGTCAGGAAAGGTTTAAAGATAAGGTTTATAGATCAGAAAGCCATAAAACATGGTAATAGTGCAATTCCTATAAGTTGCATGCAAATATTAGGAAATCGGTATTTTGTAGTAGATTGGTTAATGGAAATTAGAATATTCAACATTGAAGAATACTTATTGTATTGTAAATGGGAAATCGCTCTCTTATCCTCTCTCTTATCCTCTCTCTTATTCTCTCTATGCTCTATTCTCTCTACTCTCTTATTCTCTCTTACACTCACTCCCTCATATACCCACACCCTTACAATAAACTACAAACTTCATGACCAGAATATAGCGAGCTCCTGAGTCTGTCCTGATGACCGTCCACCCAACTTTAACACCCACAGATAACATTCTAAGGATGTGTTTAAGTTTAGGGTAAATTTTAGGAAAAAGACTTTTAAAGGGCCCCCTCTCCCCCTTACAATTCTTTTTTTCACTAAGCTCGGAAAGAATTTTTTTTAGGGGAAAGTGAAAAAAACTTTTTATTAACAAAATACAAAAGAAACACTTCCCAGCACAGACCTAAATTGAGATTAACTCGGCAGATTTTCGCCGGGAAGGGCAGCAGAGCTTTTTTGGCAGACTTTTAAAGGTGGTCTTTGAAGTTTAGATTTGTTTCTTTTGGAGCTGGTGCATATCTTAGGGATGGGGGGGGGGGGGGGGGAAAGGGAGAGGGGCAGTTTAGGTAGCCGGGGGAAAAGCAGCTGAGCAGCTGAGGGGAGGGGGGCAGGGGGGCAGCAGAAGCAGCAGCTAAAGCAGCGAGCGAGCAGCGAAAAGCAGCAGCAAAAAGCCTAAAAAGTTGAAAAACACCCGGCTAGATAAAACAGCCCGGGGGAGGGGCCGGCAGCTCTATGGTAGAAAGTAGGAAAAAAAGCTAGTTAAAACATAACCCATAACAGGATGGTTCTGAATTTTCAGGGACAGTCAAAATGAGAATCATTTTGAGGCTGATGTTGCAGTGTTGGTTTTGGGTGTGTCTGCAGGAAAGAAAGCAGGAATAAACCCCTGAAACAATGAAGGAGAACCTTTGCATGGCCAATTTCCACCCAACAGACACACTGATCATATTGGCCCACTAAATACTGGGGGCAGTGAATGAAGAGTGAAAAGCTTCTTTGAGGAGGTAGAAGAGATGAGACTTGAAGAAATAATTTTGCTGATGCAGGAAAAGAGATCAGACCCACTGGTTCCTTGGCTCATGCTCAGTTCTGCCAAATCAAGCATGATTAGTTTTAACCACTCTGTTGGAGAGTATTTCAGAAGAACTTGCCCCATGCTATTTCCATTACGAAAATTTTGAATTGTCAGGAAGTGCCAAGATCAGAAGTATTTTGAGGCAAATCCTGTTTATGTTGTGTTTCAGTGTCTCTGCAATAAAGAAAGCAGGGAATAAACCCCCGAAGCAATGAAGCAGAGCAAAGGTGGAATGTTTGGATGGTCAGTTTGTTCCCTAATGACATCAGCCAACTGAATTCAGGGGTCATCTACTGGGGAGTGCAAAGTTTTTTTTACTTCCAATACCTGGTTGTGTCCCAGCACTTTATTTGTTGTGAAGAGAAATAAACAAAATCCCCAGCCAACAAGCTGTAGCCCAGAACTGAGTGGGAATGACAGAAATGAAGGCCTTGAAAAGTAGCTTTGGAAAGCATCAGTTTTCTAGACAGTGTCAAACCCTCAGGCTCTGCTAGGCCCAGGCCTGGCCACCTGTGGAAAAAGAAGGGAAGGGGATGGAGCTGGGATGGGGGTTCTGTGGCCATGGAAACAAGAGAACCAGGGGCGAGCACGTCACAAAGGGGCAGCCCCGCGCTGGGGCTGGGAAGGTTGTGGGTGACACGGACACAGCGGCTGGAGACGCAGCAGGAGACGCATCTGGCTCTGCTGTCTGTGCCCACTGCTGGCTATTGGAGTCACCCCACCTTGTTCTAGGGCTGGGGACTAGCTCCTGATGCTGTCTATCCCAGAGAGTTCCCAAATTCAACCGAGATACATCTGTGAGACAGAAACACGGGTCCAAACATGGATTCTACTGCAAAAGGAAAGGCCACAGAAGGAAAAGGTGAGGACAGAAAGGACCTGAAAGGCCTGACCAAAATGGAGAAAAATCCCACCAGTGTTCAGGGAAAATTGGTCCATGGTGGTCAGTGCTGGCCCTGTGTCAGCGTTGGTGGCTGACAGCTACAGGTAATCCTGCAAGGACGCCCATGGCATCACAACATTCTGTCATTAGTTTACTCTGCTTTCTCCTTTTTCACAGTAGCCAAATCCCTCATACTCTCAGCCAGGACAGGGACTGTGGCCACAGATGACCTCAAATTGAACATGGTCAGGAGATGCAAGTCCTGTTTCTTTCTTAGCCATCAATGTTGGGTCTCACTACAGATAAGTTTCCTGTTCTTCCTCTGCTTGGTGATTGGGTCCAACACTGAGGATGATATTACGGTGCTATAAAAACACCAGCAAGGCCTGCCTGCTTACTGAGAGCTCTTTGAGGTTTGCAGAAATAGCAGTCACAGCTGTGTGGGTCTTTACTGGATATTCACAAAAGGCCAACATAAAGAAGAAACCTTTCCTCCCCTCTTATCATTGGAGCTTTCCACCTTTCTCTACAGACATGATGACTCAATAGTGTTCAGAGGAATTAAACACAGGCTAGATCCATGAAAAATTAAAACAAAAAATTTTCTCAAGAATTCAAAACTCCCTCTAGAGCTTCAACCATTGGACATGTATATGGTATGATAAAGGAGGAGGGTCATCAAACTCACCTGTTCCCTTGTGAACATGGCTCAGCCTCACACAGAGGTAAGGTGGGAGCTGGACCACTCTCTGGCAGGAGGGTCTTGTGCCAGCCTGGAGAGCCTGTGCACATTGCCAGGGAACAGTTCTGCCCTGCAGGTGCCCCCTGCCATGAGCTGTGCTGCTCCCAGTGCCCTGTGGAGCTGTAGGGCTGCTCAGCTGTGGGGCAGGGAGAGGAGCAGGAGGCTGCATGTGCAGCTGAGCCATTGCTGGAAAGCACAGGGCTCTGGCCTCTCTGCTGTCTCAGGGCAGCACAGATGCCAGGCTGTTGCCCTGGGAGCTCTGTGCAAGTGGGTCAGGGTGTGGCCCTGGCCTCCCCCAAGGAGTTGCTGGCAAGAGCATGTTTTCCTGGGCAGCTATTTAGAAGTTTCCAGGAAATGTGTCCCATGGAATATGGAGCTTCAGATACTTTAGGTTGGCATTGCAGCCTCTGTTACCATTTGTGTCTCCACTTTGCAGGTCTATCTCCCAACAGTGCTGCCAAGAATCTTTCCAGGTCACCTCCCTCTATGCTCCTTCCCTCCAAGCCATTGCCTCCCATCCAGAAGAGCTCTCCTTCCAGGCAGCCAAGCCCAATGTGCAGTGGAGAGAAAGAGGGAGGGAAAAATAGCATTGGCTACAAAGATATCAGTAGAAACAACCAGGAGCTGAGTTCAGAGGAAAAAGGGCATGAGGTAAGGAGACCAAGCTAAGTCCTGTGTGATAGATTGTCACTTTATGCACTATAGTGATTCCTAGAGAGGCTGATCTGGAACAGACACTAGTCAGAGTTAAAAGAATAAACTAGGTATGTATTAAGAGGCCTTAAAAGGATACACCTTGGGCAGTAGAAGAGTCTGGCCAAAGCTACACCCAGGATGGATCCAAGATGGATCCTGCACACAAGTTTTTACACTTTTGTAAGCATTGGTCCGTCAACATATTGGGGTTAATTGTCCAGTTACAGCTTCAGGTCACAAAGTTCCATCATCCTGGTCCACTCCCTTCACTTTGCCATTGTTTATGCTTTTTGGATATCAGTTCTCCTTGATTCTCAAACTGAAGTAGTAATTTTATTTAAAACTCTACTGTGGAGAGAACCTATTGACACTTAATATGAAGTTCGGAGTCCCACACCAAGTCAGCACAGAATCTGGGAAATGTGAAAGCTAAAACTTAAAGAATCAATAGGAAGGAGTCTGAGAGCTTATCCTGTGGTGTGAGCCCAGGGAAGCAACTGAGCCAAGGAAGAGCTCACCTGGACACTGCACTTCAGGCTGTCTTTGCAATGGGGGTGTAGTGCACACTTCACGTCCTCAGCATGTACCAATTACAGGAGAGATCCTTCAATGGTTTCTGGGCTCTGTCATGGCCCCTGCTCTGCCTTATTGCTGAGAAAACCCCAACAAGCAGTCAGAGCAGCTCAAGTTGTCCCATCTGACCAAGCAATCCTCCTACATTCAGTAACCTACGGGTATCTGTGAACCATGTCTGTCTTGGTGGTGTTTTAAGTCAACTCTGTCTGCTTGGGAAGGAAAAAGGTGTTTACTGGAACAGTAAGGCAGTCCTGCACAGTCAGTTCCAGGTTCTTTCAGCTTCTGAGTTGTGCAGCCATGGCCTTCTGCACAGTTGTCTCTGATTTTATTTCTAGACTTCATCAGCTTCTAGGCATCTGTGTGCCTTGGCATGGCTTTGTCCAGAGGGAAAGGATGGGTGGTGGCCATGGGGAGAGCAGCCCAGAGCCCAGCCACACGATTGCCTTTGCAGCAGGGCCAGCACCTGCAGTTGTTTTGGGTTTGCCGTGGGGTGCAGGAGGAGGCAGGTGAACAACAGCTTTGGTAAAGAGAATGTCCAATGAAAGGCTCGTGTTATTGATGTCAGCCTTGATGAGAAAGGGCCCAATGTATCCCTGACAGGATCTGATCCTTTCACTGGAGTTTGAACAAGTCCTGATTTGGCACTTTAGCTGTGCCAGAAATGATGGGATACTAAGCAAGGGTGTGCATATGCCCCCAGTGCCTCCACTCCCCTTCCTGGCCATGGCATGGGGCCTGGAGAAACCTGGGCTGGCAGAGACCTTCCAGAGAGCAGCAGGGCAGGGAGCTCTGCTGAACTTCCTGGATGCCAGTGAGCCTGAGATGTTGGAGGTGTGGAAACTGGAGAGCAGCGAGCATCCCGAGAGCTCAGCAGCTTCTGGGCTGAAAGGCTGCTGGGGAACTGAAAGAAAGAAGGGCAGCAGCAGAAGAAATGAGGGGCTTGAGAAAAGCAGGTTTTGACACCCTGAAGCATGGTTTTCTGGGGATGTGGCTGGAGATTTGCAGTGGCTGAGGTTCCTAAGGGGCAGGGATGGAACAGTGATCTAAACCCATTCCCATACTATCCAAAAGGCCAGTGGAGGCAGTGGTGCCCCTGAACATACTGATGCCAAACATGTGGATTCCAGATGTGGATGTTCTTTCTGACCCCCCCGGTGCTCTACAGGCACCTAACTCCCACAGCTCTATAGGCTCCTGCTCTGAGCTCTTAGGCTCTTACTTGTCAGGTAATCTTCTAAATAAGCAAAGCAGCTAATAGTTAAAATGAATATTTATTACAAAGCACATCTTACTGCAAAGCACATCAGTCTCAAAAGGCAATACCAAAAGCAATGGCAAGCAATGGCAAAAGCAGTAGCAATAAGCAAATGGCTAGAAGCCAGAATGGCTAAAAGCAACACCTCTCCCAATACATACTGTTATATAGCATTTTTCCAACAAGCTAAGATGAAAACTCAGACCACCACTCTTTAACCTGTTAGAATTCTAGTTTCTTAGCTCACCAGCTTATGTATAACACTATACATAGAATCTATCTAAGAAATGCAAGCAATATTCTTACTATAACTCTATTATGTCTAAGTCCTGTCAACAACTGTGGGCTTAGAGCCTCTACTGAAGATATCAGTGTTTTTGCAACCTTCAGCAGAACACAAGCTACTGCTGTGGAATCCAGACCTTTTACTCACTAAAGACATCAGAACTCACTCAAAAAGTTATTCAATCCCTGCACTCTAACTTCTCTCTGAAGAATTAAGAGAGACCCCTAACTCACTGGCTCCAACACATGGCCTTCCAGCATTTGCCAATCAGACTCATCATCCCAGGTAACAGTGGCCTTCCCTGTTTTGCCTGACTTGTCAGTGAAAGCAGCAGAACCTTGCACTGGCATCCAACTACATTTGGGTCTCAAAGACAACTTAATTGTCTTTGCTACTTGCAGTAGCTTATGGCTGGGCAGATGACAAGCAATCTGTCCTGTAAAATCTTGCAGTGCACTTTGCAATTAACACTATGAACAAAGCCTCCTTCAAAGACCTCTTGCTCCACAGGAAATACAATCCTTGTGGGGTCTACTGCGATCAAGTGCACGCATCATAGACAGCATTTGATTATCAGTCAGGCAAACAATTCCAACACCATCCTTGCCATCTTTTGCAGCTGATGCGGCATAATAACCCACTCCAGAATGTGCAAAGAATCAGACCATGTGTCATTCCGCTGGCCAATGATACCTGTAGGATGTAAATCCAGATTGGTGATAAACACAGTGATATCAATGGAAGGATCTACTTGGTATACCTGATGAGTAGAAAGACCTTGCTGCAGCCTGCTGCAGTGTGTTGGGCTACAATGACAATCCTGTGGCAAAACTTTCCATTGATATCTCTGCCCTGGCTCAGAATTCTTCACTTCAGGCACCGTAAAAACAAATTTTGGCCTATCTTCAGGACACAAGGCGATTGTGAAAAAGCAATCCTTCAAGTCAATGACCAAAATGTCCCATCCAGCAGGGAGTATGGTGGGCAAAGGCATGCCAGGCTGCAATGCCCCCATGCTCTCCATCACTGCATTTGAACCAATTGACGAAGGGCTATCAACTTAATTTCTGGTATGAACCACTAGTTCTGCCAAACAGGGTCATCAGTCAACCACCACAAAGGCATAGGATAATTCCTGCCCTTCACCTCAATAACTCCGATCAGAAATTTGCCTCAATTCGCACTCCCCAGGCTGCCAAACCTCCAAGATGAATTTGAGGTGGGGGGGTGCCTTGTATTATCAGAGTGCACAAGATCTGTGGGTGCTGATCAGAGATATTATTGTGATGCATGAAAAGCAAGGAAAATACCTTTCAGCCAATTTAGTCAAGAGGATATGTTTATTTCAGTGCTGGGCGAACCTGTGGGATGCCTCCAAAAGATGTGTGGGCCCTCGGCAGTTTTTGGTCCTTCATTTATTCACTAAAATCATGCATATTCAAAAACATCTAAAAACATTTATTACCTCTCACCGCCCTTTCCCCACTTAGTATTAAAATTAGCTGCATACTCATTGCGGCTGCGTAGTATCCCCTTGGTTTTGGGGAGGTGGTCTTCAATTTGAGTTGGAGGGTTGTAAGAGATGAAGTAAGGATCGTCTACCTCACTCTAAACTCTCTACCTCTGTCTCGTTACCATGACTACCTGACTTGTTAGTCCTTTTATTCATTTATTGTTTTCAGTGTCAAAATTTATAATTGATGGGTTTCTTTTGGCTAACTCTAAGCATTTTCTAATGTATGTCAGTTTCACTTATTGCTTCCATATGTATATTTTGCTGGTTCTGCATATTACATGACCAGACTTTGTTAACTTCTAATCCCCCTGCTAGGATATATATGTTTAAGGGTTACATTCCTAACCTCTAGCTCCTAAGTTTTTCAAGATATCTACCCCATAACTCATTCCCTAAACATGCAATTCTCAAAACTATAAAATAATAGTACAAATATTATGGCTCATTCCCCCCTTTTCTATAAAATTAGTAAGTTTTTTTACTAGTACCTAACTTCGTTATCCTCATACTGAGGCACGGTGTCTCTTAAAACCGCTCTGAATGCTCTCGTCAATGAAGTTAGAATTGCTACTCGTTGCAATATCCTCCAATTCCAAATGAACATTTTAATAGACATAATCATACTAACACCAACTAAAATTAATAGTACAATAATTGGATGAACCAATGTGTTGAGTATTCCAGTTCCTTAAGGTGACCATCTGAAGAGCGCATCCCACCAATGGTAAGAGGTGTCTACTTCCAATCTTTTGAAAGCTCTTCTTATGGTTTCTGTGTTGTGGTGTAGTGTAATCAGAGTCTTTCTCCCTTTGTTCTTAATTTATTTGAGAACCTCCTTTAAGTTCTCATGCTTCAATAGCTGATTGACTAAAGTAAAATTCATCCTCATAGATACAGGCGATATTTCCTGTACTGAAGTCAGATTTGCTTTTATATATTGGTGCGATATCACAGGTGCTTGATAAGAAAAGTCACAACCTTCAATTCTAACAAAGTTGCAAATACACAGATTGGACTGGGTTTCATTTATAGCTAATTCGTCTACCCAAATTTTGGAGCATGGTGTTCTGAGACACACACAATCCTGGCCTCTGTACACAAGTAAGGTTGTCTGGTTGGCCAAGTGAACTTCAAAGTGGCAAATGCTTTTCTCTGTATCCAGACAGGTATCTTGGTCATTATTTATGTTTCCTTCACATATAAACCCCAATTGTTTTCTCAATGTACAAGAATCTATATTAATAGTCTGCCATTTCCCTTCGGCCTTCTGTGCCCATTTCCTGTGCTCGGAAGGGAATAGGATGGTTCCTTCATGGTTCAATCCTAAGGTAATTATTGGATGTGTCAGATTCACTGATGCATTATATATAGTTAGAACAAAGGCAGTTACCATACTTGTTACAGGATGATAAGCGAAATTAACTAGGACCCACCATGACTGAAGCACTTTTTCTAAATCAGAAGCATTATCCCAAACTATTCTGTGAATCTCCACAGGGAATGTGCCTCTACCATCTTCCCTGATAATCGAGGCAGCTACGGATCGCATCCAAAATTGTGCTTGTACATATCTAAGGGCTAAGGACATGTTTTTATTTGCTGCTCCCATTGCATTCACTATTAGTCCGTGGTCTTGTTCTTCTATACTCTCCCACTCCGGTAACATTTTGGAAAATTTCCACTGTCTAGTACCTAAGGCTAGTAGAGAAGATTGTAGAGGTTGTTGTAATTTAACTGTGTCGCTACCAGTTGCAGCCAATTTATCCATTAACACTTCTGAGTCCATAGTGTTCAAGATTCCCAATCCTGTCCCTAGTATCCCAGTAAGATCTCTTTTCTGTCTCAGCATATCAGCAGCATGTTTCTGTAACCAAGTGGTCCGATCCATAAAGGAAGTGGTAAGGATTGGGGTACATTCTTATTGTATAGCAGAAGCATTTACTTGTATTTCCATTTCTACTTGCTTCAGGGACCACTCTGGATTCGGTAATCATCTTTGGGTCCCTACTCTCTTAATAGCACAAGGTCCAATTTTGTTAATTATTGGCTGAATTGTTCTCCTTGAGGTAGTTTGGGTTTGAGTGGCTGTGTTTTCTTCTTGTCTCTGGGTCAGTGGATTTTCTGCAGCTTCATCCATTTAGGGTTCAATACAATCCTGAGTAATATTGTAATCTAATCTACACCCCTTAACTGCACACCTTCAATTTTAAGTCTGAACTCAGGACAGGTAGATAAACAGGTTACACAACATCCAGAATCAATTCAAAGTCGTTCATAGGATTCTGGTGATACTTATGAAATCCAACCTGAACAAACGCTTATTCACAACTCCAAACCTTCCTCCCTTCCCTGACAGTTGCATTGGTAACCTTCATCATTTGGGATAACACCCTACGGGAGTAAGCGTCATAAGCTTTTCCATGGCAAAAAAATCTCCCAGTTATACTATATATATGTGGTGTTGCATTGACTTTGGTCACAGTTATGGCCATAATCATGAGAAATACAGTTCTCCAGGCTAACATTTCTATCCAAAATCTATTCATCTTTCTCAAGTAAATTTCAAATTTAGTTCATTATCACTCAGTGTTGCTTTCCAAGGAGCTTCTGGATCCTTCTTTACTTGCATATGATGAATCCAATCCTTCTGTTCCTTAATCTTGATTGCAGTATTAGTGGTGAGAAGCACCTGTAACACTCCTTCCCACTGAGGCTCCAGAGTCTTTTCTGTAAAAGACTTAACATACACATAATCTCCAGGTTGTGTGTCATGTACTGGGCCATCTAGTTCTCTGCTCCGAGCTCCAGCCACATGCTTCTCAATTTCTCAGAGTTGTTTGTTCAGGGCCATCAGGTACCTGTGTAGGGTTTCTTGCCCTACTTGGGCCAGTGTTCCCTGTTGTACCCCATATGGCCTTCCATAGAGAATCTTAAAAGGACTCAGTTTCTCTTTTGCCCTCAGTTTAGTTCGAATCCACAACAATGCTAATGGAAGAGCCTGGGGCCAAGGTAATTGAGCTTTTTGTCCTAATCTTGCAATTTGCTGTTTAATCAAATGATTCGCTTTTTCTACCTGGCCACTTGACTGAGGGTGATAGGGGGTGTGAAGTTCCCAATCTATACCAAACAGGTGGCTAATTTGCTTTGAAATGAAATGAAATGTGGCCCTCTGTCTGAGAAGAGTGTGGCTGGAACTCCAAAGCATGGTATCATTTCTTGTAACAGTACTTTGGTGACCTCCAGTGCTTTGGCAGTTCTGGTAGGAAAGGCTTCTGGCCACCCTGAGAAGGTGTCTATTAACACCAATAAGTATCGGTATGCCCCTTTCCTTGGAAGTGAGCTTCCCCAGCCCTGTCCTTTGGGATTTTCAAATTCAGACCACATCAAGCCTTGAACCACTTGATGTGTGGCTGTTTCTTACAGATTGGGCTGCTGAATTGCTGAGGTCTCTTCCAACTCAGCTCTCTGATGATCCTGGGACAATGCTGATCCCTGTTTTAGATAACAGCACGTATTTTTGGGACAGGAGACCTCCAGGGCTGTACAAGACCTGCAGTTTGTGGGGTGATTAGCTGCATCATTTGACTACTTTTAAGAAATGTCAACGTTTTCCTACCACAAGAGAGCAGGAATTACCTGCAATTGTACAGTGCCAGTAGAAGATATATTGATCTTTCCCTCTGTTTGTGTCACCAATATTCAGGTTTTTCATGTCCTTCTTCATTCATGAGTTTCCACCTCTCCTATTTAAATGGCCATGTCTATCGACATCTCTTAACTAGACCAGCTGGATCTATGGCCTTCCCATTGCTCCCAGATTTCCTCCTCTACCTCCACTCTGGGCATTCCAATGCCTTTCAATTGAGTATCTTCCCACTTTGAGTTTCAGGGAGTTGCCCCGTCTTTCAGAACTTTAAATAACTCATTAGTCAACATCTTAATTGCACTTATGTATTTTACAATTACCTTTGTCTATATCTAAAAATATTGCTGCATGGATATCCCTTGTGGATAAGTGGGCACATCAGATGCTGCTGGGTCATCTTATATGGCTGAGAGAAGCGTTTTGATGCTTTTAAAATTATATGATATTTACAATTTTTTATGTTGGCCATGAAGAGAAACTTTTCTGTGCCTCTGAGTCTCAGCAGTTCCTGACCCCCAAAGAACCAAAACTAAAACATTGCTGAGGTCCCTTCCAGACTCAGCTCCCTGATGATACCAGGATGGTGCTACTCCCAGTTTTGGAATGGGCTGGAGCAGATGTTTATAGGACAGGAGCCCTGGGGCTGTAGGGGACCTGACACTTGCAAAGGGCATGAGCATAACTCATTAGCTGGGTTACTTGAGTACTTTAAGAAATGTCAAAGGTTTCCCACCAGGAGAGAACAGAAACTTCCTGGAAGTGTACTGAGGCAGGAGAAGAAACATTGCCCTTCACTTCTACCATGTGTTACCATTATACTGTTCCCCTCTGTGTTACCATTATACTATCTATTGTTTCATGTCCCTCTTCATTTGGGTGTTTCCACCTCTCCTGTTTAAATGGCCATGACTAAGGACATCTCTTCACTAGACCAGCTGGCTCTATGAATCTATGGCCTTCCCATTCTTCCCAGATTTCCTCTTGCAGTTCTTCTCTAATCATTCCACATCAGTCAACATCTTAATTGTGTTCATATCTATCAGAAAATCACCCTTTCTAATGTCTTTGTTTAAAACAGTTCCTGTAATGAAATCCCTTGTGCATGGTTATGCTCACGTTTCTGGCAGTAGCTCTGTTTCTGGCCACCTGCACCCCAAATTGCTTTTTCTCCTAAGTTCTTAAGAATAGAAAATTAGGTATATTATAAAAGAAATTGTTTACTGAATGGCCTTAATCTTAACAGACAAGAGACCTTAAATGGACTTCTTATTGCACAGGATAAATAAAAGAAGTACAGATACATAAAAACACAGTGCACAATGAAGTTACCTCTATCACAGCTAGTGAAGAAATAGCAGAGATCAGGAGTCAATGTCACTTGCTACCAAAATGATGAGGGAGTACACATGAAGCCCTTTCACTCAACTTCCAGAAAAGTAACCACAAAAATGCATCCAGACTTGGGGGATAAGCCTTACCTTTTTGCAGAGACTATGCAGAAGACTTCTGCTTTGTGAGAGTTTTGTGCAACATTTATAGTTTGTAAAATGAATGTATGTCACTCAGGAATTCAAGGCTTATCTCCCTTCAGTCTGCTCTCAAGGCAAGATGTTAATGGTCAGCTAGGAATTCTACCTCCCTGGCACCAGAGAGAACTCAGAACAGGACAGATGTCCAGCCTGGGTTATCTCAGCAATTCCTGAGAGGAGGAAGATGCCCTGAGTTATGGTCCTAGCTGATGGAGAGAACAGATGAGCTCTGCTGTGCCACAGGGGAAGTCCTGCTGCAGGAACCTCATGGAACCAAGGGTGTGTTGTGGCATTGTGATGCGTCGTGGAACCAAGGAGACCATGGTGACACCAATGAACCTTGTGGAACCAAGTGGCCTTTGTGACACTGCAAGGCCTCAGGGAACCAAGGAGTGCAAAGGTCTCAAACATTCCTTGCAGGGTTCTGCCTTGGGGAAGAGGAGTCTCCTTGGTGGCACCTTGGGCTGGCACATACCTGAGGAGTGCGTCTGTTTTCAGTGGCAAAAGTTTGGAGTTTTAGATTGCTTAAAAAAAAAAAAAGAAAAAAAAGAAACTCCCACTGTACCTGGGTACCACCAGTTCTCAGACACTCAGTGAAGAAAGGAAAAAGTAAATAACTTTATAAGACTGAAGCACCTAGAGGCATTGAGCCATTGGCCTTTGAGCCCCACTGAGTGTTGTTACTGAGAAAGGCTCTCAAGTGACTAATTAAAGCAGATAACTGGAGGCCATGATTATACAAAGCTCTCAGAGACTGCAAGGCAAAAGCAAAACCCAAAGTCCTTGGAAAAACCTGCAGTCCCTGGGAGCATGATGGAGCCCCCAGGGCAATTCCTGACCAAGGCTCCCCTGGGACTGGTCCCAGCAGATCCCTGAGGCCACTGGGATGTGGGGGGATGCTGAGGGCAGCACAAGAAGTGACAGTGCCCAGCCTTGCTGGGGCTGTGCCAGGAGGCCCCAGTGGCTCAGGACAAGGTGTCTCCTCCCAGCCCTTGGTGGCACAGACTCTGCTGTTCTCCAGGGCACCAAGACTTGTCTTCTCTTTGTCCCCACTTGTCATCTCTGCCTCCAGTTCTCTGCTCTGATTGTGGCTTGGGGACACTTTCTCACTTGTGTTCCTCGATGGGAACCATTAAAACTTCCAAGAAACTTTGGAGATTGATTCTCACTTGGAGTTCTTGAGAGGTTTGCTAACAAACCATGGCTCTGCCTCAATTTCCCTCTGGCCTTGTGCACTTCATTAGAAACGTTTCCTACAATAGTTATGGAAAAATACTTCGAAGTCCTTCTTCAAAATATCCATTCCTATTTTAAAGGATGGATTTTATAACTATTCTCTTTAAAGCAGAAGTGATTGTAGCATTCTGTGATTGATATTGATCCAGGGTGTCTCCTCAGGATGTCTGGCCTGCTCAAACAAGCTGTGTCTTGTGGTCTGACCCAGTATGAACAACCTTGCTCCTCATTCCCAACCCCATCCTGTCTGTCCTCACTCACCTGGGACCTGCTTTGATTGGATAGTTGACTCCTCTCAGGGAAAGAGGAACTTTTCCTTTTAGTTATTAAACTCCTAATTTTCCCTATGGAAAACAGACACACTCCTCAGGTGTGTGCCAGCCCAAGGTGCCACCAAGGAGGTTCAGGCAGGGGACCGGGGCCTCAGGGGTGGTGCCTGAAGCCGGCACCCTCTTTCCTTTCTGCCTCTAACTCCCGTCATGCCCCGCGGCCCCACAGAGCCCCATTTGAGCCGGGACTACAATACCCGTCATGCCCTGCGCTCCACTGAACCCTGGTATTCCCCCCTCCATATGTCCAATAGATGTCCTCCAGAACCTCCAGGATCCGTAAGTGTCCCCTCAGCACCCATGTGGGAACCTCCCAAAAATGTCCCCGAATCCCCTGAACGCTCCCAACCCCAGAGATGTCCGTTACAGCCACTTCTGGGAATTCATCTCCTGCCATACCCCGCGAGCTCAGAGCACCTCATAACCCAGTCAGTCGCCTAAAATTCCTGCCGTGCCCTGCGCTTTGAAAAGCCCGATTAGAGCTCCCCAAGATCCCTCCAAGCTCTCCTGAGCCGTACCCGTTCCCCCCTGAGGACCTAAAGTTGCCATTCAGAGGCAAAAGTGTCCTCGCAGTGCTTTCCCGGACCCCAAACTCTCTGCAAGATCTACTTCCGGGACTACAGCGCCCATCATGCTCCGCGGTTTCGGTAAAACGCCATTGCAGGTGAGACTTCATCCCCCATCATGCCCCGTGCCTCACAGAGAGTCATTGCAGCAATGCCTACAGCTCCCATGATGCTCCGTAGCCCTTTTAAACTGTATTATACCTGTTCCTACAACTCCCATCATTCCCCGCAGCCCAGAGAGCCCCGTCAGAGCCCCCCTCAGTGCCCGCCCAGACCCCGAAGGGTCCCAGATTCTCCTCCGTGACCTCCAAGTGCCCTTCTGGACCCCCAGGAACTGCTCTGAGGTCTTCTGATTTTTTTTAAGGGAAAGAGTCTTTAAAAACAAACTATTGCAGGAAGGATGGAGACACTTCAAGAAAGAAATCTTGAGGGAGCAGAAACAGCCTGTCCTATGTGCCAAAAGTCAGGTAGCAATGAAAATAACTGGTCTGGCTGGGCATGGAGCTTTTTCCAGGAACTCAGGGACAAAAGAGACTGCATCACCTTTGGACAGAAGGGCAGGCAACCAGGAAGTGTTTATTGATGTGGTTGGGTCATCCAGAAAAATAAGAGGTGAAACCTCAATTAGGATATAGCCTGGCCGTGTCTGTGAAGGACAAAAAAAATTATTTTATAAACACATTAGCAGGAAAAGCAGGGACAAGGAGAACCTCCATTCCTTATTGGGGGAAGATATGGTTGCCAAAGATGAAGAAAAGTCTGAGGAATTTAACCCCTTCCTTGCCTCAGTTTTCAAGTATAAGACATTTTGTCCTCAGGACAAGTGATCTCCTAACCTAGTAGATGGGGAAAGGGAGCAGAAATCCAGAAGGAAGCAGCTGGGGCCTGCTGAGCCACTCAGATGCTCACAGGTGTCTCTACAACCAGATGGGATCCATATTAGGGGGGTGAGGGAGCTGCTGGATGAGCTTCCCAAGCTGTTCTCCATCATTTCTCATCAGTCCTGGTTCAGCAGGGAGGTCCCAGAGGGCTGGAGGTGCCAATGTGAGCCCATCCCCAAGAAGGGCTGGAAGGAGGATCTGGGGAACTCCAGACCTTTCAGCCTGACCTCAGTGCCCAGCAAGGTGATGAAACAGATCACCCTGAGTGCCATCACAGGGCACCTACAGGATGGCTGAAGGATCAGAGGCAGCCAGTGTGGATTTCAGTATCTGCATTGATGATCTGGATGAGGGCATTGAGTGCACCATCAGCAAATGTGCAGATGGCACCAAGCTGGGTGTGAGTGTGGATCTGCTGGAGGGTAGGAGGACTCTGCAGAGGGACCTGGACAGGCTGGATCCAGGGCCCAAATTCAACAAGTTCAGGTTTAACAATACCAAGTGCTGGATCTGGCACTTTGGCTACAACAACCCCTGCAGCACTCCAGGCTGGGGACAGAGTGGTGAAGAGTGGCCAAGCAGAAAGGGAGCTGGGGGCACTGATGGACAGCAGGCTGGACATGAGCCAGCAGTGTGCCCAGGGGGACAAGAAAGAGAATGATCCCTGACCTGGATCAGGAATGGTGTGACCAGCAGGGGCAGGGCAGTGATTCTTCCCCTGTGCTGGGCATTGGTTGGGCAGCACCTCGAGTGCTGTGTCGAGTTCTGGGCCCCCCAATTTAGGAAGGACATGGAGGGTCTGGAGTGTGTGCAGACAAGGGCAACAAGGTTGGTGAGGGGTCAGGAACACAAGTCCTGTGAGGAGTAGCTGGGAGCTGGGGTTGTTCATCCTGTAGAAAAGTAGACTCAGAGGTTACCTTATCACTCTCTACAACTTCCTGAATCGTGGTTTTAGTAAGGTGGAGGTTGGTCTCTTTCAGCAGGCAGCAACTGACAGAATGAGAAGCCACAGTCTTAAGCTCTGCCAAGGGAAATATAGGTTGGATATTAGGAAAAATGTTTTTTACAGGAAATGAAGTAAAATTCTGGAATGGTCTCTCCAGGGGTTGGTGGAGACACCATCCCTGTATGTTTAAAAAAAGACTCGGTATGGCAATTCGTGCCATATGGAGGTGTTAGGCAGGGGTTGGACTTGATATTGAAGTTCTCTTCCAACCTAGTGATTCTGTGATTCTGTGAATTCACAGAGTCTTTCAGCTGAAGTCTCTGTCCCTGTTCTTTCCCTGGGTCTGTGTTGCAGATGGAAGCTGCTGGTGCCATTCTCACCTTTAACCCCTAATTTCAATGGAGACAGATGTTTTTGGGTGTGTTAATCAGGCATTGCTCAGTGTTCATGTGAAATTTTTGCATCCTCATGGCACCGAGGAGACCGTTGTGGCACTGTGGAAACTCATGGAACCAAAAAACCACTGAGACATTGGGGCAGGATGGTGCCAAGGAGATCATTGAGATACTGCAAATCCAAGGACACCATGGTGCCTCCATGGAAACTCATGGAATCGTGGGCACTGTGAATCAGCAGGGCCTCATGGAACCAAGGAGTTAATTGTGACAGTACCAAACCTCATGGAACCAAAGAGCCATTGTGGAACTTCAGAGCCTTGTGGACCAAGGGGACCACAGTGACACTGTGAGGGTCCATGGAACCAAGTGGCAATGGTGACACTGCAGCCTCATTGACCAATGGTGCATTGTGACACTGCAGGGCAGTATGGAATCATGGAGACCACTGTGACATTACACAGTGTCATGGCAGCAAGGGGCCATTGTGACACTGTGGGGCCTCATGGGAACAAGGGGCATTTGTGGTATCATGGAAATTGTGTCACCATGGGACTAAGGAGACCACTGTGACACTACAGGACTCCATGGTACTAAGGAGTCATGTAACAGTGTGGGACACATGGAACTAAGGGGGCATTGTCACACTGCGGGGACTCATGGAATTGTAGAGACCTTTGTGACACTTCAGGGCTTCTTGGAATGAAGGTACTGTGGGGCCTCATGGATCCAAGGAGAGCATTGTGACACTGAACCTAATGGAATTGTTGCAAATGATACAACTTTTAGGGTTTTTAAAATGTAACTTAGTCAGAGGTTTTTTTTGCATTTGCCCAGGAGGTGGGCAGATTAAGTTTCTGTTCAAAAGAGTCTGTTCCCAAGGTTGGGTGAGGCCTGATGAGTTCAACATCTACAGACTGGGAGTAACCAGAAGATACACAGGAGGTAAACCAGCATTGACAAACATCACCTGCAGTGTGGTTGGAGACACCTGGTCTGGGAAAAGATTGGTAAGACAATCAAAGAATGAGGGCCTAATTCACATCAAAGGTAAAGGGATCAATAACCAACAGGAGATAAAACACTAAAAATTTTGATCAATTAATTTCTTCAATGTAACGTGAATTTCTTTGGGTTTTGTCTGTATAAATATGTGAAAAGCCTAGTAAAAAAACCATGTGTGATGGAATGATTTTCACTGCACAAAACAGGCACGTGTGGGCGGAATGATTTCTATTGCACATGCTGGCCACAATAACATCCTGGCCAGAATAAAATAATGACTAAATTCTCCAGCACTGAGTAGATGTTGGGGAGTTTCTGTTTTTCATACAGTTTCAGTGTCAGTCCCACTGAGGTTCATCACCAACAGAAGTTCTTCCTGAACTCCTTGGAGGAGATAATTGGTGGTCCTGGTTGCACAAAGCTCTCAGAGCAAAAGCAAAACCCAAAGTTCTCTGAAAAACCTGCAGTCCCTGGGAGCATGAAGGAGCTTCCCAGGGCCATTCCTGACTGAGGCTCCCCAGGGACTGGTCCCAGCAGATCCTTGAGGCCAGTGGAATGTGGGGGGATGCTGAGGGCAGCACAAGGGGTAACAGTGCCCAGTCTTGCTGAGGACAAGGTGTCTCCTCAGAGCCCTTGGTGGCACAGACCCTGATGTGCTCCAGGGCACCAAGACTTGGATTCTCCTGGGCACTTCCAGCCCTGCCAGGGCCCTTGGCCATGTCCAGCATAGCTTGTCCTGTGCTGTCCCACAGCTGCTGCTGTGTCCCTGCAGGCTGCACACTCCCATCTCACTGCCCCTGGATCTGCCCTGACACTGCCAGCCCTGCCCTGACCTCTGCCCACCCTCACCCTCTGTGCCTTGGGACACACGCACATGCACTGAGCTCATCCTTCTCCTCCTGGGTGCTTCTCCTGCCACAGCCCTGCCCTGGGAGGGTTCATTACTCACAGGAGCTGCTGTGTTTGTACTGGTGCATTTTATAGCTCTACTCTGCCTGTCTGTCAATTCTGTCTTCAAAGAGCTCTCCAAGGAATGGATTCATTGAATTGTGGTATAACAGAGGTGGGAAGAGCACCCTGAGCCCCCTTGGCCTGGGTGTGGCTGGGATGAAGTTCCATTTGTCCAGGATAGCCCCTGTCCTGCTGTGCTTGGCTCCTGTGGCTGGAGTGGGTTTGGTCCCAGCCCAAGGCTTTGGCTGCTCCTGAGCAGGGCTGGCCCCATATGAGGCATCTCTGCAACCCCTAAACCAATGGGCTGGAGGTGAGCAAGTGCTCCTGGGGACACAGAATGGGACAGCTGGGCTGGACTGACCCAAGGGATCCTCCAATCCATGGGATGTCCCGATCAGTAGGGAAATGATGGGGACAAGAGGGTCTCTGGGTTTTCTATATTTATACATTTGTCTTCCAGAGCAACCACTACACATGCTGAATTCTTGTCTCTCCATTGTCTTCCTTGC
This sequence comes from Erithacus rubecula, assembly GCF_903797595.1. NCBI lineage: Eukaryota > Metazoa > Chordata > Aves > Passeriformes > Muscicapidae > Erithacus > Erithacus rubecula. Next base: position 148,515 of record NW_027635341.1, on the reverse strand, counting down.
TTCTGCATTTGGCCCTTGCTTTGTAGTCCCCCTGACATTAATCTCTCTTTATGGTGATCCACAACCGTTCACCTTATTTTCTCCTGTTTTCTGTGTAAGGAGGGACAGTGACAGCGACACTCTGTTGTCACTGGATGCCCAGAGGGGTTTAACCACAGTCACCTTGCCCAACTCTGCTCTTATGGGAACCCCCAGAAATGTCAGGGCTTTGTCAGGTGCCCACCCCTGAGCTCTTGCCCTGCTCACAGCCCCAGGGGTGTCCAGGGTCACGAGTCCTTCCCTGGCACACACACACAGACAGTTCATTGCAGCACGGACAGGGGTTCCCTGGGCTCTGCTGCCACAGCCAGAGTCTGGCAGGGACCTCAGCCCTGCGGGTGTCACCCTGCCCTGCCCCTGCCTGAGGTGCCCCACAGCCAGAGGGATGGACACAGGGAGCTCTGGGCACAGGAGCTCATCCCAGCCCTGCATCCAGGGGTTCCCAGGGGATGTCAGACTCTGGAAAATCCAGAAACAGCTGAAGATGTTTGTGCTCACTGAGTTTATGTCCCCTCACACACACACAGGATGTTCAGGGCTGTGGAATGTCCCTGCACTGCAAACACAGACTCCTGACACAGTCACTTGATATCCCTCCAGGCAGGGAAGAGCAACCTCTGTGACCTGGGGTGAGAGGCACTGCTGGAAGCAACACCGGTTTTGCAAGAGAACTATTGGGACAGCCCAACCCTGAACACTGCCACACTTTGGCTGTCACTGCTTTTCTCCTCTCCAGGGCACTGTTGGGAACATCCTTGAGAGCAAACTGGGAAGGAGATTGTAGCTTTCAGGCCCTGCCCTGGGGAGATGCCCTTGCATGATGGAAATGCTGTTGCAGAGCCCACCTCTGTTCCAGCAGTGCCCACAGCCTGTCCCTGACTGCAGTGCCTGGACAGTCACACAGCAGGACTGAGACCGAGCTGAGAGAGCCCTGAGACTTTAAACCAACACAGAGACTCTGAAGGGGAGTGTGGAAGTGAAGGAAGGGGAGGTTATGGAGCAGAAGCCCTGGGGGTGCCTGGCAGTGAGGAGCACTGTGGTTCCCTTTTTACACCAACTCTGCCCACAGACACCAATCCTGCAGCTCCAGGGAAGCCAAAAATGTCAGGAAACCATGACATACAAAGTTCTTGATTGTGTGTAAGCACATATGTAGTACAGCTCTTGGATTATTTAGCGTGTGGTTCACACTAGGAATTCAAATACTGAATTAAAAAGAGTAATGACAAAGATTTTCCTGTGAACAAGTTTTAAGAAGTGTGATACCTTAGCCGGCGGAAAAAACACAGAACACAGTGTAGGCATTACTGAGTAATATCATAATAGTTATACAGTAGAATGAGAGTTTATAACTTGTGAAAAGAATTCATGATGAATTTCCTCAGGCCATCCTTGAGCTCCTGGTTCCTCAGGCTGTAGATAAGGGGGTTCAGGGCTGGTGGCACCACCGAATACAGAACTGACAGGGCCAGATCCAGGGATGGGGAGGAGAGTGAGGGGGGCTTCAGGTAGGCAAATGTGCCCGTGCTGAGGTACAGGGAGACCACAGTAAGGTGAGGGAGGCAGGTGGAAAAGGCTTTGTGCCGTCTCTACTCAGAAGGGATCCTCAGCACGGCCCTGAAGATCTACACATAGGAGAAAACAATGAACTCAAAACAGCCAAAACCTAAACAAACACTAACAGCAAGAAGCCCAAGTTCTCTGAGGTTTGAGTTTGAGCAGAAGAGTTTGAGGATGTGTGGGATTTCACAGAAGAACTGGCCCAGGACATTGCCATGGCACAGGGACAGTGAAAATGTATTGCCATGTGCAGCAGTGAGAGCATTGAGAAAGGCCACTGGTTCCAGGCAGCTGCTGCCATGTGGGCACAAGCTCTGCTGCCCAGGAGGGTCCCGTAGTGCAGGGGTTTGCAGATGGACACGTAGCAGTTCGTAGCACATGATGGTCAGGAGGAATAACTCTTCTGAGATGAAGAACAGAAAGAAAAACATTTGTGCAGCACATCCTGAGTAGGAGATGGTCCAGACATCCCAGAGGGAATTGTGCATGGCTTTGGGCACAGTGGTGCAGATGCAGCCCAGGTCAGTGAGGGCCAGGTTGAGCAGGAAGAAGAACATGGGCATGTGCAGGTGGTGGCCGCAGGCTACAGCGCTGATGATGAGGCCGTTGCCCAGGAGGGCAGCCAGGGAGATGCCCAGGAAGAGGCAGAAGTGCAGGAGCTGCAGCTGCCGCATGTCTGCCAATGACAGCAGGAGGAAGTGGCTGATGGAGCTGCTGTTGGACATTTGCTGTGTCTTGGCATGGGGATCTGTAAGAGATGTAATCATGGAATAGTTTGGTTTGGAGAGGACTTTAAATATCCCCGCCCAGCTTGAGGGCTCTTTCCCCCCACTGCCTGCCCAGGGCTCTGCCGCCTGGAGCTGTCTCTGCCAGCAGCTGCTTCCCTGTGCTCAGGGCTGGGCCCTGCCAGTGCTGCCAGAGCCCAGCCCAGCCCTGGGGGCTCAGCTCTGCCCTGCAGACCCCTCCCAGCACAGGATACTGACCATGGCCAGCTCTGTCTTTGCAGGCTCTGTTGGCAACATCACAGCAGCCCTTATGTGGCTTGAAAAGACACATTGATGCTGCCTATAAGGGACCTTGTGATATCTATCATTGACTACTTGTTTGAGATTTGAGAGAATTTTTAAAAATTTTTCTCATTCTGAACCGAGAGATGAAAATCAGTGTGCAATTTCCGATCCAGGCAACCGAGAGCAGTAGATAAAATAGCAGGATTTTCCCTTTTATGCAGCCCCTGATTTGCTGTGCTCCCTGTATAGTCTACTTAAAAATGTTCTGCAGTAAATGTCATGCTGGGAGCAGTCTTGAACAATGCAGCATCCTCACCACACAAGGAGAAAACTTCCAAGCCAAAAGAACTCTTTCCTTCCACCCAGACATTTTCCCCCAGTGCTGTGAGCAGCTCCCAGGGCTGGCTTAGAGATGTCCCTGGCAGGGAGCAGAGTCCCTGCCCCAGGACAGTGCCCTGGGATGCAGGACCCTGCTCAACAGGACAGCCCTGGGCACCCCTGGCTGCTCTAGACAAGACAGAATCAGAGAATGTACTCACAGAGTCTGTAGGCATTGGGATCTTCCAGCTTTAGGAGATCACTCCAGGAGCTGCAGCTGCCTTGTCCTGCAGCCAGAGGCTTCCTGTGTCAAGGGCTGGGAATGATTCTGCCCCAGTCACTTGTGAGCATCTTCCCAGAAACAGCTGATTGAAGATCTCTGTGCCTCTGTGCTGTGCCTGGGGTGGCTGCAGGCAGAGCCCCAGCCCTGCTGGGCTCTGAGAAGAGCTGCTCATACAAAGAAATGTGTTTTTGAAGCTCTTCTTGTTTGCTCAGGTGACCCTCTGCACCAGGAGCCCAGCCCAGCTCAGCAGCACAGACACAGCACAAGGTCTTTAATGACCCTCTTGGGGCGTTCTGCTGAGGCCCTAAATATCAGTCCCTGAGAGGGAGGTGTAGAAAACTCTCAAGAATTCCAAGTCAGATTAAAACTTCAAAGTTGCTTGAAGTTTTAATGGGTCCCACTGTCCCCATGTTCCAGTCAGAGTGGGAAACTGTAGGCAGAGATGACAGGTGGGCACAAAGAGAAGCAAAGTCTTGGTGCCCTGGGGCACAGAAGGGTCTGTGCCACCAAGGGCTCTGAGGAGACACCTTGTCCTGAGCCACTGGGGCCTCCTGGCACAGCCAAGGCTGGGCACTGTCACCCCTTGTGCTGCCCTCAGCATCCCCCCCACATCCCAGTGGCCTCAGGGATCTGCTGGGACCAGTCCCTGGGGAGCCTTGGTCAGGAATTGCCCTGGGGACTCCTTCATGCTCCCAGGGACTGCAGGTTTTTACAAGGACTTTGAGTTTTGCTTTTGCCTTGGAGTCTCTGAGAGCTTTGTGCAATCATGGCCTCCAGTTATCTGCTTTAATTAGTCACTTGAGAGCTTTTGTCAGTAACAACACTCAATGGGGCTCATTACTGCTTCAAGGCAGTCAGGGTTAATTTAAGTTCTACGTTTTGACACTGAGTCTCTGAGAGGTTTGAGCAGTAATGGTCTCCAATTATATGCTTAATTAGTCTCCTGAAAGCCTTTGTCACTAATGATACTCAGTGGGGTTCAGTAATGTTTCAAGGTACTCAGGTTTTTTTAGGTACTTGAAGTTTCCCATTTGACACCAACTCTTTAAGTAGTTCATGCAATCATGGCCACAATTATCTGCTTTAAGGAGTCCCTTGAGAGCTTTGTATTGACACTCACTGGGGCTCATTAATATTTTGAAATACTCAAGGTTTTAAAGGTACTTAGGATATTCCTTTCCTCTCTGACTCTCTGAAAGGTTTTGGGCAATCCTGGACTCCAATTCTCTCCTCCAAGGAGTTCATGAGGAACCTGTGATGGGGATGGACATCAGTGGGTCCCATTAATGCTATGAGAACCTTTGAGTTTTTCTTCTGACTTTGACTCCTGGAAAGGTTTGTGCAATCTCCTCTCAGGCCCTGAGGTTCAAGGACTCAGCACCAAATGCACCATGGGGGCTCACTGGGATCAAGCAAGTCCTGACAAACAATGGCTCTGCCTTGATTTCCCTCTGGTCTGGTGTCCAAGTTGAGGACAAATTTGGGGAAAAAGACTTCTAAAGGGCCCTTTCTTCCTTCTTACAATTCTTTCCTTTACTAAGCTCAGAAAGAATTTTTTTTAGGGGAAAGTGGAAAAAACTTTTTATTAACAAAATACAAAAGAAACACTTTTTAGCACAGACTTAGATTGAGATGAACTTGGCAGATTTTTGCCGGGAAGGGCAGCAGAGCTTTTTTGGCAGACTTTTAGAGGTGGTTTTTGAAGTTTATATTTGGTTTTTTTGGAGCTGGTGCAAATCTTAGGGATGGGGGGGGGGGGGGGGGGAAGAGGGAGAGGGGCAGTTTAGGCAGCCGGGGGGAAAGCAGCTGAAGCAGCGGAGGGGGCGGGGGGGGGGGGCAGGGGGGGCAGCAGAAGCAGCAGCAAAAGCAGCTAGCAGCAGCTAAAGCAGCTAGGAGCAGCAGCGAAAAGCTTCAAAAGCAGAAAAGCACTCGCTTAGATAAAACAGCCTGGGGGAGGGGCCGGCAGTTCCATGGTGGGGGGTAGGGAGAGGAGCTAGTTAAAACATAACCTATAACATTCCACCCCTTATCCCATATCGTGATCATTGACACACGATTGGGATACACACTTACTAAGCACAATATGAAAGCTTCCTTTGACTTGCTTAAACTTTTAACACTTACACATTTTTTCCTTTTTACTTGCTTAGGCTTTTGTTACTTACACATTTTCTTCTATTCATAAAATTTGGCATACAATGGTGGTGACACTTAACAATAATATTTGTGTACAATTTTATCTTATAATTAGATTTTTTTGAGGTACACAGCAGGTTGTTTTATTTTTTTGCATCATTTACTAAGTACATTTTGGTTATTGAGCAAAGGCAATTTTACAAATGGGTTTGCTTGTACTTGAGGCAGGATGGATTTATACTGTCTTCCCTAGCAACTTTTTGACATGGGCTACTGGGACTTTGTCTTTGTCTACTACATTGAGGCTTTCAGACTGGGCGGGACCTGCTTGGTTGGTGGAACTTTGAGTGTTGACTATTTAAGTGGCTTTTGCCAGGTGCTGCTTTTAGTTTTTTAGAGATCCCCCACTTAATGCTTTTAAGGTGGTCTTTAACAATTTATTGTACTTTTCTACTTTACTTGCAGCTGGTGCATGGTAAGGGATATGGTACACCCACTTAATACTATGATTTTTAGCCCAGGTGTTGACAAGCTTATTTTTAAAATGAGTTCTATTGTTTGACTTAATTTTTTTAGGGGTACTATGCTTTTAAAGGACCTGCTTTTTTAGGCCCAGGATGGTGTTGCGGGCAGTAGCATGGGACACAGGGTAGGTTTTTAACTATTTAGTGGTGGCTTCCACCATGGTTAGCACATAACGTTTTTTCTGGTGGGTCTGAAGCAGTGTGATATAGTCAGTTTTCTAGGCTTTTTTATACTTGTACTTGGATCATCGTTTACCATACTAGAGGGGCTTTACTTGCTTGGCTTGCTTGATGGCAGCGCAAGTGTTACAGTTATGGATGACTTGGGTAATGCTGTTTATGGTAAGATTTACTTCTTGGTTTTGTGCCTACTTATAAGTGGCATTCCTACTTTGATGGTTTGAGGCATTATGGGCTCATTGAGCCAGGAACAACTTTCCTTTATGTTTTTAATTTAATTTTTTTTTGAGACATTTATTTGTGCAGCTTGATTTACTTGCTTGTTGTGCCTATGTTCTTTATTAGCCCGACTTTTGGGAACCTGGGCATTTACATGACGGACTTTCACGGGGAGCTTTTCTACTTGAGTGGCAATGTTTTTTTACTCATTAGCAGCTTAGATTGGTTTTTTTTAGATTGCTAGTTAACCTTTTTTTACCTTTTTAGCCAACTCCACAGAGCATTGGCTACTATTTACGAATTAGTGTAAAGGTAGAGCTTTGGTCATTATTTTTTTTTTTTTTAGCAATGTTTAAGGCTAGCTGAACAGCTTTGAGTTTTCCAAGTTGACTTGATTTACCTTTTCTTTTGGTAGCTTGTGCAACCTGTCGTGTGGGGCTTTATACGGCAGCTTTTTACTTTCGGTTTATCCCCACAATGCGGCAGGAACTGTTGGTGAAAAGGGCGTAGCGTGTTTCATTTGCTGGCAGCTGGTTGTACGGTGGAGCTTTTTTAGCTTGGTGTTATGGGTTATGTTTTGACTAGCTCCTCTCCCTACCCCCCACCATGGAGCTGCCGGCCCATCCCCCGGGCTGTTTTATCTAGCCGGGTGTTTTTCGGCTTTCGGGGCTTTTTGCCGCTGCTTTCGCTGCTGCTTCTGCTGCTTTGGCTGCTGCTTCTGCTGCGCCCCCTGCCCCCCTCCCCTCCGCTGCTTCAGCTGCTTTTCCCCCCCCCGGCTGCCTAAACTGCCCCTCTCCCTTTCCCCCCCCCCATCCCTAAGATTTGCACCGGCTCCAGAGGAAACGGATCTGAACTTTGGAGACCACCTCTGGAAGTCTGTCAAAGAAGCTCTGCTGCCCTTCCCGGCGAAGATCTGCCGAGTTCATCTCAATCTGGGTCTGTGCTGGGAAGTGTTTCTTTTGTATTTTGTTAATAAAAAAGTTTTTTCCACTTTCCCCTGAAGAAAATTATTTCTGATCTTGGTGAAGGAAGGAATTGTAAGGGGGGAGGGGACCCTTTGGAGGTCTTTTTTTCCTAAAATTTGTCCCAAACTTGGACAAAATAATTTGGTGGCCCGTACGGGGAAGCCAGAAAAGTGGAAAAAACTTTATTCTAATAATATTTTGTTTTCAACTGTTGGTATTGGTATGTCTATTGAATCCAGAATGTCTTTTGTTGTGGGAGCCTGCCTGTATGGGTGGTTATTAAGTTTCTTTGAAGTGTTAATACCATTGTGGTCATTGGGCTTGTTTACTTATCCAGAGATAGCTCCGGTGCTCTCTTTAATACGAAGTTTTTGTGTTAAAGGGGTATTAACCAAAATACTCATCGGGCTAGGCTTGGTGATAATGGCATATAAGAGATTTATAAGAATGTTAGAATCGGCTTCAGGAATATATAAATCATGGCTTGTGTTATTTCTTAGAGGAGAAGCAGGAAAAGAGGATTTTCTGCCTTTATTTCCTTTCCTCTCCTCTGAATTAGTTACATCTGTATTAGAAAATATTCAGACCTCCCTTAATATTAAGGACATTATCTTTTTGGCAGTTAATTTGTTAAGTCTTTGTTGCACCATTTGCAGTTTATACAAAATTAAGGCCGAGATTTCTAAAGGGGCTGGGAGGACTCCTGATTTGGGAGTCAAGCTGGGCAGGAGGAATCTGGAGTGGAATGGCAAATGGGAGAAAATGGGCCAGATTTTAAAGGAGTTTTCTGACCCCATAATTTGGGAATTCCCATCAGAACAGATTCAAAATCCGATTGAGGTTGCAAGGTACTTAAAGGGGAAGTGTCAGGATGGTTCTAAAGAGAAAAGGATTATTGCAGTGAGCTGGGCCCTGGCACATGCATATCGTACCCTGCTAGGCACGATAGAGCAGGAGACAGAGGAGAGGGAACAGGGAGATAAATTATCCCCTATCCCAGTGACTCAAGTTGCAGCCAACCCCCTAGGCCAAAACCCAGCAGCTAAACTGGAGAACAAGCCCCAACCAATGGCTGTGGCTACTAGTACGAGAAGTGGGAAATGCACCAAGAAGACTGATAGGCTAGTGGAAGATGATGATGATGCTGGAGTGGGACCTTCAACACCTCCTGATGTAAAATCAGGAGTTAAAACAACTAATGGAAGAGCAGAGACTAATAATGAATCACTTTCCCTGAAGGATCTTCGTGGTTTGAGAAAAGATTACACCCGGAGACCTGATGAATCTATTATTAGCTGGCTGGTTCGTCTCTGGGATGCAGCAGGGGAGGCCACGGTTTTGGATGGCTCTGAGGTGAGACATTTGGGGTCTCTGTCTCATGATGCTGTTATCGACCAAGGTGTAATAAGGGAAGCTAACCCTCAAAGCCTTTGGGCACGGGTCCTGAATAGCGTGGCACAAATATATCTGTGTGCAAATGACTTATATGTGCAGCAAACCCGATAAAAAACCATAGAGCAGGGAGTTCAACGCCTCAGGAAAATGGCAGTAGCAAAAATTATTTTTTCAAATGATGTAACAACTAAAAATCCAGACCTGGTACCATGCACACCGGTGATGTGGAGAAAACTTGTGCGGCTTGGGCCACCTGAGTATGCGTCTGCCCTAGCGATAATAAAAAAAAATGAGGTGTATATGAGACAGTACTCAATATGGCAAAAAAGCTTCGTGCATATGCGGATGCAGTACATGGCCCGGCTCATGCTAAAATTGCAGCTGTAGAAACACGCTTGCGAGACTTAGAAGATAAAATAGAAAAAAATCATCGAAAACTCAGGGAGGAGATTAAGGAGGACCTCCTCCAAATTTCAGCTGTACAGATTAGAAACCCTGGTACCCAACGCAGACGTTCCCCCAGTTGGGAGAAGAGGTACACTCCCCAAGCTGAACTGTGGTTTTTCTTGCGAGATTCTGGAGAGAACATGAGAAGATGGGATGGGAAGCCTACGGCTGCTCTGGCAAAATGAGTGCGAGATTTGAAGGAAGGAAAGATTGAAAGAGGAAGTTCCACCAGAAGGAAAGCCGCTCATGTTTCTCGCAGCCAAAGTGCTGAACGTGATACTGATAATGACATGTCTGATCCTCTTGAGGGAACTTCTAAGATGTATGCCCCAGAAAAGAATGAGAAACAGGCTTAGAGGGGCCCTGCCTCTAGCCAGGGTGAGGCGAGGGAAAATCGTGTTTTTTGGACTGTGTGGATTCGATGGCCTGGCACTTCGAAACCACGGAAATATAAAGCTTTAGTGGATACAAGTGCACAGTGTACAATACTTCCATCAAGACACATGGGAGCAAAATCTGTTTCAATTGCTGGTGTGACAGGTGAATCGCAGAACTTCACCCTGGTGAAAGCAGAAGTAAGTTTAACCAAAAAGAATTAAAAAAACCATCTTATTGTAACTAGTCCAAAAGCCCCATGTATTTTGAGCATAAATTACCTTCGGAGTGAGTATTTTAAAGACCCAAAAGGACTAAGATGGGCATTTGAAATTGCAACTGTAATAGCAGAGCGTATTCGACAATTAAACACCTTGCCTGGACTATCTAAAAATCCAATTACAGTAAAACTTCTGCAGGGAGAAAAACAACGAGTACCAATTGCCACTTCAATAGTACACCGCCGGTAGTACAGAACAACGCGAAATGCTGTAATTTCTATTCATAAAATAATCCAAGATCTAAAAAGCCAAGGGGTGGTTAGTAAAACCCACTCACCCTTCAACAGCCCCATTTGGCCTGTGCGTAAATCTAATAGAAAATAAAAACTAACTGTGAACTATCGAGCATTAAATAAAGTAACTCCACCGCTGAGCACTGCCGTGCCGGACATGCTGGAACTCCAGTACAAGCTAGAGTCCAAGGCAGCAAGGTGGTATGCCACCATTGACATAACAAATGCATTTTTCTCCATTCCTTTGGCATCAGAGTGCAGGCCTCAGTTTGCTTTCACCTGGAGGGGCGTGCAGTACACCTGGAACCGACTGCCCCAGGGGTGGAAGCACAGTCCTACCATCTGTCATGGACTGATCCAGACTGCACTGGAAAAGGGTGAAGCTCCGGAACATCTACAATATATTGATGATATCATCGTATGGGGAAACACAGCAGCGGAAGTGTTTGAGAAAGGAGAAAAAATTATTCAAATTCTCCTGGAAGCCAGCTTCGCCATCAAGAAGAGTAAAGTTAAAGGACCTACTCGGGAGATTCCGTTCCTGGGAGTGAAGTGGCAAGATGGACGGCGTCAGATTCCTACTGATGTTATTAACAAGATTACAGCTATGTCCCCACCCACTAACAAGAAGGAGACACAAGCTTTTCTAGGTGCCATCGCTTTTTGGAGAATGCACATTCCTGAGTACAGCCAGATTGTGAGCCCTCTTTACCTTATTACCCGCAAGAAGAACGATTTCCACTGGGGCCCTGAACAGCAGCAAGCCTTTGCTCAGATTAAACAGGAGATTGCCCATGCAGTAGCCCTTGGCCCAGTTAGGAGGGGACCAGATGTGAAGAACATACTTTACTCAGCAGCTGGGAGCCATGGTTTGTCTTGGAGCCTGTGGCAGAAGGTGCCTGGTGAGACCCGAGGCCGACCCCTAGGATTCTGGAGCAGAAGCTACAGAGGGTCCGAAGCCAACTACACTCCCACAGAGAAGGAAATCTTGGCTGCCTATGAAGGAGTTCAAGCTGCTTCAGAGGTGATCGGCACAGAAGCAGAACTTCTCCTGGCACCTCGACTGCTAGTGCTGGGGTGGATGTTTAAAGGAAAGGTTCCCTCTACTCACCACGCCACCGATGCCACATGGAGCAAGTGGATTGCCCTCATCACGCAGCGCGCCCGTATTGGTAACCCAAATCGCCCTGGGATTTTGGAGATAATCACGAACTGGCCAGAAGGTGAAGATTTTGGTCTCGCTGATGAGGAGGAGCAGAAGTAAGTGACCCGGGATGAAAAAGCTCCACCGTACAACCAGCTGCCAGCAGATGAATCACGCTACGACCTTTTCACCGACGGTTCTTGCCGTATTGTGGGGATGAACCGGAAGTGGAAAGCTGCCGTATGGAGCCCCACACGACAGGTTGCACAAGCTACCGAAGAAGAAGGTGGATTGAGTCAACTTGCTGAACTCAAAGCTGTTCAGCTGGCCTTGGACATTGCTGAGAGAGAGAAATGGCCAAAGCTCTACCTTTACACTAATTCGTAAATAGTAGCCAATGCTCTGTGGGGTTGGCTGAAAAGGTAAAAAAAAGCTGACTGGAAACGTAGAAAAAAACCAATCTGAGCTGCTAATAAGTAAAAAGACATTGCCACTCGGGTAAAAAAGCTCCCCGTGAAAGTCCGTCATGTAAATGCCCATGCTCCCAAGAGTCAAGCTAATAAAAAACACAAGCACAACAAGCAAGTAAATCAAGCTGCACAAATAAAAGTCTCAAAAATAGACTTTAATTAGAAACATAAGAAAAAGTTGTTCCTAGCTCAATAGGCCCATGATGCCTCAGGCCATCAAGGTAAAAATGCCACCTATAAGTGGGCACGAGACAAAAAGGTAAATCTTACCATGGACAACATTACCCAAGTCATTCATATCGGTGACACTTGCGCTGCCATCAAGCAAGCCAAGCAAATAAAACCCCTCTAATATAGTAGACGGTAGTCCAAATACAAGTATGGGGAAGCCTGGCAAATTAATTACATCACACTGCCTCAGACCCGCCAGGGAAAGCGTTATGTGCTAACCATGGTAAAAGCCACCACCGAATAGTTAAAAACCTACCCTGTGTCCCATGCCACTGCTCGCAACACCATTCTGGGCCTGGAAAAGCAAGTCCTTTAAAGGCATAGTACCCCTGAGAAAATTAAGTCAGACAATGGAACTCATTTCAAAAATAAGCTTGTCAACACCTGGGCTAGGGAATATGGTATTGAGTGGGTGTACCATATCCCTTACCATGCACCAGCTGCAGGTAAAGTGGAGAGGTACAATGGATTGTTGAAAACCACATTAAAGGCATTGGGTGGGGGATCTCTAAAAAACTGGGAGCAGCACCTGGCAAAAGCCACTTGGTTAGTCAATACTCGAGGTTCCACCAACCGAGCAGGTCCCGCCCAGTCTGAGTGCCTTAATGTAGTAGACGGAGACAAAGTCCCAGTGGCCCATGTTAGAGGGTTGCTGGGAAAGACAGTATGGAGTCATCCTGCCTCGAGTACAGGCAAACCCATTCGTGGGATTGCCTTTGCTCAAGGACCAGGATGTACTTGGTGGATTATGCAGAAGGATGGAACAACCTGCTGTGTACCTCAGGGAGATCTGATTATAGGATAAAGTTGTACACAAATATTATTGTTGAGTGCCACTACCATTGTATGCCAGATTTTATGCATAGAAGGAAATGTGTAAGTGACAAAGGCCTGAACAAGTGAGAAGGAGGAGATGTGTAAGTGTTGAAGGTTTTGAGCAAGTCAGAGAAAGTTTGTGCCTAGTAAGTGTGTATCCCAATCGTGTGTCAATGATCACGATATGGGATAAGGGGTGGAATGTTATGGGTTATGTTTTGACTAGCTCCACTCCCTACCCCCCACCATGGAGCTGCCGGCCCCTCCCCCGGGCTGTTTTATCTAGCCGGGTGTTTTTCGGCTTTCGGGGCTTTTTGCCGCTGCTTTCGCTGCTGCTTCTGCTGCTTTGGCTGCTGCTTCTGCTGCGCCCCCCTGCCCCCCTCCCCTCTGCTGCTTCAGCTGCTTTTCCCCCCCCGGCTGCCTAAACTGCCCCTCTCCCTTTCCCCCCCCATCCCTAAGATTTGCACCGGCTCCAGAGGAAACGGATCTGAACTTCGGAGACCACCTCTGGAAGTCTGCCAAAGAAGCTCTGCTGCCCTTCCCGGCGAAGATCTGCCGAGTTCATCTCAATCTGGGTCTGTGCTGGGAAGTGTTTCTTTTGTATTTTGTTAATAAAAAAGTTTTTTCCACTTTCCCCTGAAGAAAATTCTTTCCGAGCTTGGTGAAGGAAGGAATTGTAAGGGGGGGAGGGGACCCTTTGGAGGTCTTTTTTCCTAAAATTTGTCCCAAACTTGGACACTTGGGTTACTTGCTTTTGCTTTTTTTCATTAGTGAGACTAAAATTTGTACTTTTTGGCTAGTTTGTAATTATTTTTAAAACTTTAGGGCGATTTGGGTTACTAATACGGGCGCACTGCGTGATGAGGGCAATCCACTTGCTTTATGTGGCGTTGGTGGCATGGTGAGTAGAGGGAACTTTTCTTTTGAACATTCACCCCAGCACTGGCAGTTGGGGTGCTAGGAGAAGCTGTGCTTTTGTGCCAATTACCTTTGAGGCAGCTTGAACATTTTTATAGGCAGCTAAGATTTTTTTCTTTGTGGGAGTGTAATTGGCTTTGGACCCTTTGTAGCTTCTGCTCCACAGTCCCAGGGGTCGGCCTTAGGTTTTGTTTGGCACTTTTTGCCATAGGCTTTAAGACAAACGACGGCTCCCAGCTGCTGAGTAAAGTACGTTCTTCACATTTGGTTTCTTTTTAACTGGGCTAAGGGCTACTGCATGGGCAATTTTTTGTTTAATTTGAGCAAAGGCTTGCTGCTGTTCAGGGCCCTAGTGGAAATTATTTTTTTTGCGGGTAATAAGGTAAAGAAGGCTTACAATTTGGCTGTACTCAGGAATGTGCATTTTTTAAAAAATGATGGCACTTAGAAAAGCTTGTGTTTCTTTTTTGTTAGTAGGTGGGGAAATAGCTATAATTTTGTTAATAACATTAGTGGAAATTTGACGGCCATCCATTTTGCCACTTTACCCTTAGGAACTGAATTTTTCGAGCAGGTCCTTTAACTTTACTTTTTTTGATGGAAAAGCCGGCTTTTAGGAGAATGTGAATATTTTTTTCTCCTTTTTTAAACACTTTTGCTGCTGTGTTTCCCCATATGATGATATTATTAATATATTGTAGATGTTTTGGAGCTTTACTTTTTTTTAGTGCAGCCTGGATTAGTCCATGACAGATGGTAGGACTGTGCTTCCACCCCTGGGGTAGTCGGTTTAGGTGTACTGCACGCCTTTTTAGGTGAAAGCAAACTGAGGCCTGCATTTTGCTGCCAAAGTGTCCTGGTTTGAAAGGACAGGTGTCTGCCAGTAAGGGAAGAAGTTTCCCTTTGGAATAGAGACTTTGGTTCCACTCCTCCCCTCCAAGTATTATAATTGTTTGAATCAAGGACTGTGAGGCAGAGATCAGGGGGGTGGGAATAACAGCTCTTTTACTAATATATCTAACTGTACAAGCAGAAAACAATAACAGTTAAAATTGCTAACAGAATGAAATAGATAACTCGGTGTCAGTCCCTTTAGATGCAAGCACGCTGTCTCTGTGCTTAGTTCGCAAACCGGATCTGCCGAAGGGCAGGCGGGAACGGAGGCAGGAGGGAGGGGGTTGGGGCGGCAGCGGCCACGCCGGTCTTGGTGGGAACGGGCTGGAGCGGCGGCTCCTCGCTCACCGTGTGTGTCCGGGTGATCAGCTGTGTCCGCAGAGGCAGGAGGCTGGAACGGGGCAGATGCAGGGCAGGTGATCGCAGAGGGTCTGGCTCTCCTGTGCTCCGGCCGTGTGGGGCTGGAGATCCCGGGCGTCCTGCTCCCAGCTCACCGGAAACCCGAGTGCCCTCCCGGAAGCCTTAGAGGCCCCTCCGGGAGCCGTTCCCACCCACCCCTTTTGTCTGGACTCATCAGATATCCTGGGTGTAGCCCGGCCAGCTCCATTGGCATGATAATGGGAAAAATTCTTTCAATTGACACAGTAACAGAGAAACACTCAACCCCCAACACAAAGGAATGGAGAAAAATGCATCTGCTATGTCAGTGGTGGCATACTACTTTGCTGCCTTGGACTTTAGCTCGTACTGGAGTTTTAGCATGTCTGGCACGGCAGCGCTCAGCAGTGGAGACACTTCATTTAATGCCCGATAGTTTACAGTCAGTTTTTATTCCTCATCAGATTTACGCACAGGCCAAATGGGGCTGTTAAAGGGTGAGTGGGTTTTACTAACCACCCCTTGGCTCTCTAGCTTTTGGATTATTTTATGAATAGGAATTACAGCATTTCACATTGTTTTGTACTGCTGGCGGTGCACTATTGAAGAGGCAATTGGTACTCGTTGTTTTTTTCTTTGCAGAAGTTTTACTGTAATTGGATTTTTAGATAGTTTAGGCAAGGTGTTTAATTGTTGGATACGCTTTGCCATTACAGTTGCAATTCCAAATGCCCATCTTAGTTCCTTTGGGTTTTTAAAATACCCACTTTGAAGGTAATTTATGCCTAAAATACATGGGGCTTTTGGACCAGTTACAATAAAATGTTTCTTTCAATTTTTTTTAGTTACACTTACTTCCGCTTTTACCAGGGTGAAGTTTTGCGATTTACCTGTCACACTAGCAATTGAAACAGATTCTGCTCCCATGTGTCTTGATGGAAGTATCTTACACTGTGCACTTGTGTTCACTAAAGCTTTATATTTTCCTGGTTTTGAAGTCCCAGGCCATTGAATTTACACAGTCTAAAAAACACGATTTTCTTTCGCCTCACTCTGGCTAGGGGCAGGGCCCCTTTAAGCTTGTTTCTCCTTTTTTTTTGGAGCATACATTTTAGAAGTTTTTTCAAGAGGATCAGATATGTGAGAGGAATGTTACATTTGTCTTTACAAACAAATTGTAGATCTGTTGGTAGGTAAAGTTAGCACCTAGAGATAACAGAAACAATGGGAGGGATTACACTGATTGATGAATGGAAAAAGAGATTTGCCTTTACAAACAAACTGTAGGTTTGCTGGTAAATAAAATTGGGTAACAGAAGATGAAAGAAGCAACGGGGAGGGGGAAAACTGAATTCTACAAGAATTAAAAATTAAAAGGGAGGGTTATACATTAGAGGGGAATGTCAGGTGTCAGGCATTCCGGGAAGTCTGTGCCTCTCGAGTACCTCAGCCAATGGGGAAAGAGAGAGGGAAAAGCGGCCGGGAAAATAGGATAAAAAGGGAGGCTGCGTCCTCCAAAAATTCGAGAGATCCCAGGGGAATGCCCCATGGCCTCTCCCTTTATTCGAATAAAGCAAAAAGGACTCCTCTGTCTCCTTTTTGGACATAAACCTCTGGTGTTTGTGGGTTAATTTCCCTTACAACTTGGGGGCTCGGTCTGGCATATTTCCACCGTCCGGGGCGGCAGGCAGCGGTGGAGCTGAAGGCGCGCCTCACCCAGTTTCGGTGATCAGCTCCCCGGGTGCCGGCTGGCACCGGGCGATCGATTGGGTTCCCGAGACTGTCCAGGAGACAGACAAGTGGCGGACCAGGGGGGTCCGTGAAGAGTCTGCAGGGAAGGACCACTGAAAATCTCACCGGTGAGTAAAATGGGATCCTCGGGGAAGCAAACCTGGGAGAGCGCCCATGGAGGGCAGCACAGGTGAAACAGGGAAACCCATGGAGGGTAGCACAGGTACACCTGGGAGGGCGCCCATGGAGGGCAGCACAGGTGAAACGGGGAACCCATGGAGGGTTGGAAGGGTGAAGCCAGGAAAGTGACGCTGCAAAAAGGATCCCATAATACCCCCGGAGAGTCCCTTGGGGAGAATGCTGAGGTCTTGGGTCAGATTGTATATTCACCCGGAAGTAACTATGGGAATTATGATAAAATATTGTTATTTTGTGTGGCCAGAGTATAAGTTGTCAAAGGGGCTTATAAGGCCATGTTATATAGATGCCCTGGGGGGGAAACAAGTGAGGTCGAGAAGGGGTCTCGATAATCCATGCCCTGGGGGGGCAATACGGGAAATCGAGAAGGGATCTCGATAGTCCATGCCCTGGGGGGCAAAAAGGGGAGTCGAGAGAGGGTCTCGACAGCGGCGGATGGATGGAGAGTGTTTGTGTGTTGGAAGAGAATTGAGGAGGAGTGTGTGATAGGTATGGGTGAGGCAATGAGCGGCAGGTCCGAGCACGGAGCTGCGGGACCAGGAACACGGGCTGGGGGCTGTGGGGCAGCCGGGGCTCAGCGCGGGGCTGTGCCTGACCCCGCCAGCCCCGGGCAGGGCCAGCAGTGTCCACTGGCCCCCATGAGGCTCGGGGTGCCCCGGCCCCGTAAGGTTTGGGGTGCCCAGCCGCCTGCGATGCTGCGGGCCGTGCTCGCTGGGAGCGTCGGTGGGGGAGGAGCTGTGTTTGCACTGTGACAGGACACAAACTGACTCTGTTATACCGTGTGTGATAAAGAAAGGGAGAACGAGAATAAAGGAATATATGGGAAATGCAGATTCTACGTGAAAAGATTAGGATTCTGTTTTAAGGATTTTGTGAGTTTTGCTGGAAAATACAAGTAATACAGGGAAAGGCATGGGAATTTGCTAAATGTGGGAGGGGTTTAAAAAGCATGAGTTTCTGATTGCTCCTCATTGTGACTGTAATTTACTGGGAAGAGATTTGATGACTAGAATGGGAAA
Organism: Erithacus rubecula; assembly: GCF_903797595.1. NCBI lineage: Eukaryota > Metazoa > Chordata > Aves > Passeriformes > Muscicapidae > Erithacus > Erithacus rubecula. The sequence goes on along the minus strand of NW_027635341.1, from coordinate 130,751 downwards.
GCAAATTAGTTTTGTGAAAAGTAACAAGAGTAAAAAAAAAAAAAAAAAGAAAAAAAGAAGTAACACAGAGTCTGTGTTACTGTCTGTAATATCTTTATGTAAAATGTCTGGTAAGATTTATGCTGAAATGCAGCTGCAGAGATATACGAAGTTTGTTTAGGCAAGCTGTGCAGAAAATATTAAGAGTTTACTCCACCCTCAGGAGTTAAGCTGTTGCAATATGTAGATGATTTGCTGTTATCGGGGGAGCAGAAAGAGGTGGCTGAGGAGAGAGTCAGATATTTGGGACACCTTCTGACTGAGGGGTTGCAGTGTGTTGGTCCAGAAGGAGTGCAGGGGATTTTTGCCCCAGACTGACAGGGGGTTGCAAAAATTTTTGGAGTTGGTGGGGGACTGCGGAGCTTGGATCGAGGATTTTTCTGTTGTGGCTAGACCTTTGTGTAACTTTTTAACCCAGAGCGGTCCTGGTGTTGTGATGTGGACACCAGAAGTGGAGCAGTGCTTTGGAAAATTGAGGGATGGATTAGTTGGTGCTCTGGTCTTGGCTCTTCTGGACGCAGAAAAGGAATTTCAACTACATGTGGGTGTTGAGCTGGGTCATGCTAAAGGAATTTTCGTGTAAGAGAATAAGGAACACAGAGGCCTGTCGCCTGTTTTTCTGAGTTGTTAACCCAGTGGCCAGAGGCTGGCTCCATTGTCTGCAGAAACTGTGACCACAGCTCTGATAGGGGCTGACAAGGGGAGGGTATGTGATTGTAAAAAGTTTAGCATCAGATTAAAGCTTTGTTAACTGAGAGAGCCTCTATGTGGATGACGAGTGCTCGATTATTACAATATGAATCTTGTTTAATGGAACAGGAGGATTTAGAATTTAAAAATGGGGAAAATTTTAATCCAGCCTCCTGTTTGAATGGCCCCGAAGAAAGGGGGAGACAGGAGGAAAGCCATGATTGTATCCAGGTTATAGATCTCCAGACTAGAGCTAGGGAAGATTTGAGAGATAATCCCTGGCCTGAGGGAGAGAATGTGTTCATCGATGGGTCGTCAAGAGTAATAAACGGGAAGCGTTTTACAGGATACTCTATCGTGAATGGCAAACAATTAAAGGAAGGGGGGAGGTTACCGCCCACCTGGTCAGCCCAGACAGCTGAGCTGTATGCGCTGATCAGAGCCTGTGAGTTATACCGGGATAAGACAGTGAATGTTTTTACCGATTCTAAATATGCTTATGGGGTGATACATGCATTTGGGAAACTGTGGGAAGAACGAGGTTTGTTAAATTCTAGGGGAGAGACGTTGGTCCATGAAAACTTAGTCTCTCGCCTATTGGGGGTGGTTAGTTTGCCAAAGGGGGTGGCAGTGGTCCACATTGGGGGGCATCAGGCAGGGTGCTCGGGGGGGGGGCACTGGGAGGCCGATTGGCTGATGGGGAGGCTCGGAGAGCTGCGTTGTTGCCAGAGGTCTCTGGGATCCTCCCCTTGCTCCCGGTGGCTGCACCGCTGCCAGAGAGTCTGTCTTTACCACCAGAGGAACTCGAGATAATTAGGGGGAGTAGGGCAGAGGAAAGAGGAAATGATTGGTTTACAAGGGATAGGAGGCAGTGGATCCCAAAAACTCTGGCCTTACAATTGTTAAAACAACTTCATGAAAGGAGTCATTGGGGCTCTTGAGGGCTGGCAGAAGCCTTCCTAAAAATGTATACTGCTGTGGGTCTTTTTAGCTTGGCAAAACGAGCTATTGAGGGTTGTTTGACTTGTGCTAAAACCAATAACAAGGTTACAAAGAAACTTGCCAGGGGAGGGAGGCCTTGGGCTGTACGTCCCTTCCAGAGATGTCAGGTGGATTTTACTGAAATGCCCCGAGTGGCAAGGTTTAAATATCTTCTGGTAATAGTATGTCAATTAACAGGCTGGCCAGAAGCATTCCCTACTGTTTCAGCAACTACAGGATCAGTTGTTAAAGTATTTCTGGAACAAATAATTCCAAGATATGGAATTGTGGAAGCAATAGACTCAGATAGGGGAACTCATTTTACAGGAAAAATTCTTCAAGGAGTTATGGCTGCTTTAGGGATACAATGGAACCTGCACACCCCCTGGCACCCCCAAAGTTCGGGTCGGGTTGAAAGAATGAATGGAGAAATAAAGAAACACCTTCTGAAGCTGGTGATAGAAACCAAGATGCTGTGGGTACGGCTCCTGCCCCTGGCTTTGGCAAGAATAAGGGCCAGACCCAGGGAAGATATTCAATTATCTCCCTTTGAGTTAATGTTTGGAATTCCTTATCCTTGCAACTCTCAGCCTAGTGGGGGGATAGAGATAAGTGATGTGTATTTGAGACATTATGTGTCTCGGGTACTGTCTCTTGTGAAATCTCTTCGACAGGAGGCTCAGCTGGCACAGACTCTGCCTTTGGACTTTGCTGTTCACAACATCCAGCCAGGAGATTGGGTCCTAGTTAAGGAGTATAAAGAAGCACCGCTGGTGGTGAAGTGGCGTGGACCTTTCCAGGTGTTGCTGACCACAGAAACAGCCGTCAAGACAGCTGAACACGGGTGGGCCCATCACACTCGGGTCAAGGTCTCTAAGGCCCCAGAGATTTGGACATCTCAGCTGGAGGAGAAGGACGGGAAGCCGCGACTGACTCAGCTGGAGTGGACTGCAGCAGTAGCAAGTGCGTCGACATCGAGGGAAGCCTCGTGTGCCTACCCACGGACTGCCTGCTGAAATAAGTTTGTGTGGGCATCCCACCTCTCGGATCTCCAGTCACTGGGGGGCCAGCCCTTTGCTGTCACTGTTTTCCTTTATATTAAGCTGTTTCTGTGCCTTCACTCACCACAGGTGCAGAAGACAACGTGAAAGTAAAAATTAGGTTAGGGAATTACATAACCCAGTTAGAATGTTTCTCTTAGTGATCTTACCTTTATACTGTCAGTTAGGATGGGGCCAGGAATGGGAAAATAAGTTTTTAACCTTAAGAGAAGAAGTAGCAAAAACCTTTAACCTTAGCAATTGCTGGGTCTGTGGGGGGCCAGGAGGATCTGAAAACTGGCCATGGGTGGCCAGCCCAGTCGAACCTAAATGGTGGGTTAGCACCCTGAGTGAAGTCCATAATGGAACAGGATTCTGGGATGAAGAAGGAAGTCCATGGCGGCTTCATTCTTCTGAAAGAGGCACTTATTGTCTAAATAGAACAGGAAGCATATACGTGGGGAAAAGTGTTTGTGACTAGACTTTATCTTTGGGTTTAGATTGTTGGACCCCCAAATGCCTTCCTTATGATTGTTCCAGATATCAGGGCAGATGGAATCAAACTCATGTTAAGCTCTCAAATGGTAGCTGGGTAAAGTGTTCTTACCATACTTACCAGAAAGATTTGGAAGGCTGTAAAGCAGTGGGGAGGGATAAGTTTTTTTTGACTCCTTATTTTTAAGCTGCCCCCGAGATAATTCCACAAGTAGGACACATGTTGTTCGTGACTATCAGTGGAAGTGGCAACACCGGAATGGAACTCGAACTCTTTTTAGCAGGTTCTGGTCCCAATCTAATAAAACAGATCTGGGATGTAACTGCAGCTGGAAACCTCATGTGGGAGCATGAAAGTGCAAATACTGTGATTCTTATGGTGAGGCAACTATTCTTGGGGGACCACTAGGCCCAGGAAGCAAGCTGTATTTTGACCCCCCAGTAGATCATGAAAATTGGGAAGGTCCCTTTGCCAACAGGACGTGGGATTTAAAGAGGCATTACTGGATTTGTGGCCAATATGCCTATCGCAGGTTACCCCCAAACTGGTCAGGAATATGTTATGTGGGGTATATCAGACCTCTGTTCTTTCTGCTACCACAAGTTCAGGGAAACCAGTTAGGAATCAAGGTATATGATGATCTAATCAGGGAAAAGCGGTCAATTGATGTATCCTTGGCTGGGGGGGAGCACCCAAAAGTGGGGTAATGATGAGTGGCCAGCTGAACGAATCATACAACACTATGGCCCAGCCACCTGGAATCCTAGTGAATTAATATAAGGTGCCCGAGAACCCATTTATAATTTAAATCGGATAATCAGGTTACAAGCTGTCTTTGAAATAGTAAGTAACCAGACAGCTACAGCTCTTGACCTTCTTGCTGACCAATCTACTCAGATGAGAAATGCAATATTTCAACACCGGATGGTATTAGACTACTTATTAGCAGAAGAAGGGGGCGTGTGTGGTAAATTAAATGACTCAAACTGCTGTTTGCAAATAGATGACAATGGAAAGGTGGTGAAACTAATAGCAAAAGGAATAAGAAAGTTAGCTCATGTACCTGTCCAAACATGGAAAGGATGGGAATGGGACATGTTTTCATGGCTACCTGGTGGACTGTGGGTTAAACAACTGCTTTTTTTCTTCTTATGTGCTGTAGCAACTCTAATCTTTTACCATGCATGATCCCTTGCTTAATACAACTTATTCAACATGTGATCAAGGGGATGCAAGTTATAGCCATGCCTACTGACCCAGAGATGGCTACAAAAGGACAGAAATTGCTGTCATTGCAAATAATTGCAAAACCAAAAAGGACACAAGAACAAGAAATTAAGACAATGATAGCTAAAGTTTGTAAAGACAATTACTAAAAATAAAAGAGGAGGGATTGAGAGGAATGTTACATTTGTCTTTACAAACAAATTGTAGATCTGTTGGTAGGTAAAGTTAGCACCTAGAGATAACAGAAACAATGGGAGGGATTACACTGATTGATGAATGGAAAAAGAGATTTGCCTTTACAAACAAACTGTAGGTTTGCTGGTAAATAAAATTGGGTAACAGATGATGAAAGAAGCAATGGGGAGGGGGAAAACTGAATTCTACAAGAATTAAAAATTAAAAGCGACGGTTATACATTAGAGGGGAATGTCAGGTGTCAGGCGTTCCGGGAAGTCTGTGCCTCTCGAGTACCTCAGCCAATGGGGAAAGAGAGAGGGAAAAGCGGCTGGGAAAATAGGATAAAAAGGGAGGCTGCGTCCTCCAAAAATTCGAGAGATCCCAGGGGAATGCCCCATGGCCTCTCCCTTTATTCGAATACAGCAAAAAGGACTCCTCTGTCTCCTTTTTGGACATAAACCTCTAGTGTTTGTGGGTTAATTTCCCTTACACATGTTATTATTAGTATTACATTCAGCACTTTGGCTGCCAGAAACAGGAGCGGCTTTTCTTTTGGTGGAACTTCTTGTTTGAATTTTTCTTTTCTTTAAATCCCGCACTCGTTTTGCCAGAGCAGCCGTAGGCTTCCCATCTCATCTTCTCATGTTCTTTCCAGAATTTTGCAAGAAAAACCACAATTCAGCTTGGGGAGTGTACCTCCTCTCCCAACTGGGGGAACGTCTGCGTTGGGTACCAGGGTTTCTAATCTGTACAGCTGAAATTTGGAGGAGGTCTTTCTTAATCTCCTCCCTGAGTTTTTGATTATTTTTCTCTATTTTATCTTCTAAATCTCGCAAGCGTGTTTTTACAGCTGCAATTTTAGCATGAGTTGAGCCATGTACTGCATCCGCATATGCACGAAGCTTCTTTGCCATATCGAGTACTGTCTCATACACCTTATCTCTCTTCATTATCGCTAGGGCAGACGCATACTTAGGTGGCCCAAGCCGCACAAGTTTTCTCCACATCACTGGTGTGCATGGTACTAGGTCTGGATTTTTAGTTGTTACATTATTTGAAAAAATAATTTCTGCTACTGCCATTTCCCTGAGGCGTTGGACTCTCTGCTTTATAGTTTTCCATCGGGTTTGCTACACATATAGGTCATTTGCACACAGATATTTTTGTGCCACGCTATCCAGGACCCGTGCCCAGAGGCTTTGAGGGTTAGCTCCCCTCATCCCACCTTGGTCGATAACAGGATTATGGGACAGAGACCCCAAATGTCTCGCTTCAGAACCATCCAAAACTGTGGCCTTACCTGCTGCATCCCAGAGACGAACTAGCCAGCTAATAATAGATTTATCAGGTCTCCGGGTGTAATTTTTTCTTAAACTACGAAGATCTTTTAGGGAAAGGGATTTATTATTAGTTTCTGCTTTTCCATTAGTTGTTTTAACTCCTGATTTTACATCAGGAGGTGTTGAGGGTCCCTCTTCAGCATCATTATTATTATTATTATTTTCCAGTAGCTTATTAGTCTTTTTGGTGCATTTTCCACTTCTCGTACTAGTAGCCACAGCCATTGGTTGGGGTTTATTCTCCAGTTTAGTTGCTGGGTTTCGGCCTAGGGGTTTGGCTGCAACTTGAGTCACTGGGATAGGGGATAATTTATTTCCCTGTTCTCTCTTTTCTGTTTCCTGCCTTATAGTGCTTAGCAGGTTGCGATATGCATGTGCCAGGACCCAGCTCACTGCAATAATCCTTTTTTCTTTAGAACCATCCTGGCATTTCCCCTTTAAGTACCTTGCGACTTCAATCGGATCTTGAATCTGTTCTGATGGGAATTCCCAAATTATGGGGTTAGAAAACTCCTTTAAAATTTGGCCCATTTTCTCCCATTTGCCATTCCACTCAAGATTCCTCCTGCCCAGATTGACTCCCAAATCAGGAGTCCTCCCAGCCCCTTTAGAAATCTCGGCCTTAATTTTGTATAAACTGCAAATGGTGCAACAAAGACTTTCCAAATTAACTGCCAAAAAGATAATGTCCTTAATATTTAGGGAGATCTGAATATTTTCTAATATAGATGTAACTAATTCAGAGGAGAGGAAAGGAAATAAAGGCAGAAAATCCTCTTTTCCTGCTTCTCCTCTAAGAAATAACACAAGCCATGATTTATATATTCCTGAAGCCGATTTTAACATTCTTATAAATCCCCTGTATGCCATTATCACCAAGCCTAGCCCGATGAGTATTTTGGTTAATACCCCTTTAATATAAAAACTTCGTATTAAAGACAACACCGGAGCTATCTCCGGATAAGTAAACAAGCCCAACGACCACAACGGTATTAACACTTCAAAGAAACCTAATGACCACACATACAGGCAGGCTCCCACAACAAAAGACATTCTGGATTCAATAGACATACCAATACCAACAGTTGAAAACAAAATATTATTAGAATAAAGTTTTTTTCACTTTTTCTGGTTTCCCCGTACGAGCCACCAAAATAATTTGTCCAAGTTTAGGACAAATTTGGGGAAAAAGACTTCTAAAGGGCCCTCTCCTCCCCCTTACAATTCTTTCCTTCACCAAGCTCGGAAAGAATTTTTTTTAGGGGAAAGTGGAAAAAACTTTTTATTAACAAAATACAAAAGAAACACTTTTTAGCACAGACCTAGATTGAGATGAACTCGGCAGATCTTCGCCGGTAAGGGTGGCACAGCTTTTTTGGCAGACTTCTAGAGGTGGTATTTGAAGTTTAGATTTGTTTCTTTTGGAGCCGGTGCAAATCTTAGGGATGGGGGGGGGGGGGGGAAGAGGGAGAGGGGCAGTTTAGGCAGCCGGGGGGAAAGCAGCTGAAGCAGCGGAGGGGGCGGGGGGGCGGCGGGGGCAGGGGAGGCAGCAGAAGCAGCAGCAAAAGCAGCTAGCAGCAGCCAAAGCAGCTAGGAGCAGCAGCGAAAAGCTTTAAAAACAGAAAAACACCCGCTTAGATAAAACAGCCTGGGGGAGGGGCCGGCAGTTCCATGGTGGCGGGTAGGGAGAGGAGCTAGTTGAAACATAACCCATAACATCTGGTGCAGTCCATTAGGAAGGTTTCCTAACAGAGTTAAGGAGAAATATTTCAAAGAGCTTCTAAGAAATGCGCATTCCTATTTTAATGGATGTAGTTTATTCCTGTTCACTTTAGAGCAGAGTTGATTGCAGCAGTCTGTCATTGATGCTAATCCAGGGTCTCTCCTTAGGAGATCTGGTCAGATCAGAGAAGCTGTGCCTTGAGATCTGATCCAGTCTGGACAACCTTCCTGTACATTCCCCAACCTCCTCCTGTTTGTCTGCACTCACCTGGGGCCTGCTTTGTTTGGAGAACATGCTGCACACAGCCAAAAAAAAAAGTTTTCCCCCTTTTTTTCCTCTCTTTTTTAAGCAATATAAAATTCTTGAATTTCCTCATTCAAAAAAGACACTTTCAATTAGTGTGGCAGCCAAAGCTGGAGGAGGTTTCCCTTCCCCAAGGCAGAACCATGAAAGGAATTTTTTAGACCTTTGGGCTCCTTGATTCCACTAGGCCTTTTTTCGTCACCATGAACTCTTGGTTCTGTGAGGCTCTGTAGTGTCATAATGGTATTTGCTTCCATGGGGTCGCACAGTGTCACAATGCTCTTTTTGGTTCTATGAGGTTGTGTGCTGTCACAAGGGAGATTTGTGTCCATGGGTCCCCACAGTGTCACAATGATATTTTTGCTTCCATGAGACCTTGATCTGTCACATTGACTTTTGGTTCCTTGAGATTCTGTACTCTCAACAATGGTCTTAGTGTCACAACAAATCCTTGGTTCCATGAGATTCTTGAGTGTCAAAATGGAATCCTTGGTTCCAATTGGCCCCACAGTGTCACCATGGTCTCCTTGGTTCCACAAGGCCATTGTCCTGGTTTGAAAGGACAGGTGTCTGCCAGTAAGAGCAGAAGTTTCTCTTTGGAATAGAGACTTTGGTTCCACTCCCCCCCCCCCCCCAAGTATTATAATTGTTTGAATCAAGAACTCTGAGGCAGAGATAAGGGGGTGGGAATAACAGCCCTTTTACTAATATATCTAACTGTACAAGCAGAAAACAACAGCAGTTGTTAAAATTGCTAACAGAACAGAATAGATAACTCGGTGTCAGTCCCTTTAGCTGCAAGCACGCTGTTTCTGTGCTTAGTCCACAGTCCGGATCTGCCGGGGGCAGCTGGAGGGCGCAGGAGGGGGGGGCGGCAGCGGCCACTCCGGTCTTGGGTGGGAACGGGCTGGAGCGGCAGCTCCTCGCTCACCGTGTGTGTCCGGGTGATCAGCTGTGTCCACAGAGGCAGGAGACTGGAACGGGGCAGATGCAGGGCAGGTGATCACAGAGGGTCTGGCTCTCCTGTGCTCTGCCGCGTGGGCTGAAGATCCCAGGCATCCTCATTCGAGCTCCCTGGAAACAAGAGTGCCCTCCCGGAAGCCTCAGAGGCCCCTCCGGGAGCCGTTCCCACCTACCCCTTTTGTCTGGAGTCATCAGAGACCCTGGGTGTAGCCCGGCCAGCTCCATTGGCATGATAATTGGAAAAATTCTTTCAATTGACACAGTAATAGAAAAACACTCAACCCCCAACAAGGATCTAAACTGTACACAAATATCTCAACTGAAAAACAACAGGTAATAAAACCCTCTTGGATAGTCTATGCTTTTTCCTTTGGTGAGTTTTCCTGACACTGAGCCAAGCTTGCAGAGTTGTGAGAGGAAGAATTTCCCAGACAAGAGCTAACAGAGGGCAGAACAAGACATGAAAGGAAGAAAGGCTCTGTAAAGAGGTATAAAGACGCATTTTATGATATAGAGTGGAATGAATACTTGTCATCCTTGGTGGTCAAGAGACATCCTGATGAGCTGAATTACCGACAGCCATAGAGCATCCAAGCCAAGGGATGGCATGTGGGAATCTCCTGGAGTATCTGTGTCATCCTCAGGTATTGATTTATCACACAAGTAGATATAAAGCTGACAATAGCTGTACACACTTTGAGATTTTATGACAGATGCATGAACCCAAAGACACATTCGAGACTGTGGACTGCTTACAAATACCTCACAAAAAATAAATAAAATTAGCTTCCACAAATTCTATGGCAAAAGTCCTTTAACTCATGTTCTTCCATACATTACACAGAAATTATTTCTTTTGAACAAGTCATATTTAAAAAGTTAATTTCTTTAATGTTAAAAGGGTATTCTGCAGGGTAAATTCTGCTTCTTGGTTAAGTTAGCAAGGCTTATGGAACTGTGCTTAAAGCCCATCAGATATTATTTACAGATAATAATCATATAACTGCAGACTAAATTAATTTAAACTCTTGGAGGTTACTGATGCAACTTTCTTGCAATACACTGCATTGACAAGATTTTCATTCAGTACAAGATACAGAATTACAAAATAAATACAAACCAAGTCCTGCATTTAGCAGCAACAGGGAATTTAGGAAGCAGTGGTTTTTAGAAGCACATGGAGGAGCCCCTTGCATTACAGCTTAGAGGGGCTGTGATGCACTACAATAAGGCATATCTAGAAATGGATGGAAAAAATACAAATAACATTTTTACAAACATTTCCTGTGTTGCACTTTCATAGGCCAATGCAATGATTAGCTCTGCTACGCTTTCAGTGACTTCAAAGTGATCACTAGTTGCCAGTAAATAACCAGAATACTGCTTACAATTCAAAATAGTTATCAACATATTCCAAATGTTTTTAATGTAAGAGATTATTTGAAGATCACAGGATAACAGCTGAGTCCCTTGAAGATTTTTCCATCCGACAGTGCAGCCCCACACTTTGTGGTCTGACACACAACTCAGCTTCATGCTGCATTATCAACATTTTTGGGGTAGCAAAGATATCAAACCAATCTGAATACATTGATGTTGTGCTGCTTCCTGCCTCATTGTCCATTCAGTCATTGCTTTAAATTAGAAGCATTCAGCATTCTGCCATTTACAGGGGGGAGTTTATGTTGTCTTGCTGAGAGGTTTAGCAGATCTCTCTCTACAGGGAACAATGGACTGCAAACAGACATACAGAAAAGCTCAGATATTTGAGAAAATCAGAAAGTTTGGTTGTCTCCCTGCATTTAGCCTGAGACAGAGATAGTAAGACCAAATTCTTTCACAATTACCAAGCTAAAAAGAAGAAGCAATAGGACGAGAAATAGAATCAATGCAACAGCATTTCAACCTATTCTATCCAAGTGTTATCACTTTTCCATCACATTATTCTGTGTTAAACCTGAGTATTAAGCTGACCTTTTGGATACCAAAGGATAAAAATGCATTACAATTTCTTGTCTTTCAGCCACGAAGACACATCCTGTTACTTGTCTTTCATCAGGGACAGTTCCTTAAGCCTTATGTTGAAAATTTTCCTGTCAAACTCTAACAAGACACTTTTCCCTTCAGTCCTCAGTTATTTGTTCTCCCCAAAGACCCAAGAGGTGGGATCAAATGAAGTTTTTCCATTGCCCTTTACTGCACTGCTCATGACTTAGAAAGGCTAACAGTGGAGCTTAGATGATATTAACATTAACTTGAATTTACACGGAAGGAATTACATCCCAACAACAGGGTTTGGTTTTCTAAATCTGATCTAGCAGAGCAAGTGCTACAGTTACTGTCTTCAGACATCAAGCTCAAAGCACAACAATCACAAATATCTTGAGCAATAAGTCACAAGCCATGAGCCTGGGAGTAAAAGCACAAAAATATGCAGCAGTACCAACACAGAGCAACTGCACAATGCTCAGGAAGACCTTCAAGAACCCTCAGATTGCAAGAATACTCCCCTACACACTCCAAGAAATCTGTGGATGCAAAATATTCTGCATACTGCATGTAATGACCAATTTTCATTTGTAGGGAGGTCTGTTTCTAACACTGGAGTCCCAAATAAGCTACAATTATGGCATATGGTGTTAATTTCTTCATGGCACTAAATTCAGAAATGCTCATTTGTCCTGCAAATGTTCTGAACTAATTCCACATTTAAATATGGAATGGTAAAACCGTGTCTGGGCTGAAGGACACTAAATATTCACAAGAATATGAAAAAAATCTTAGAGGTAGGTGTCCAGTAGCACTGCAGCTCTATCCCTAGGAAGCCCTCTAACACAGCTGAAAAAGACTTCTTCACCTTGCCTCTTTTACTGTGGGGATTACTTCAGTCTATTCCCAGTTCTGGATTCCGCTGTAAAAAGCCACAAAAAAAAAAAAAAATCAGTCACTACTGCAGAGTTTGCAATCTGAAATTAAAGCCAAGAATTAATTAGCCATTAGGAAACAGAATGAAACAATAAGAGAGCTGTTTTCACAATTTTGGGATGCATTCTCAAATATAAACCAATTGAGGATTGGGATGGCTTCTTTTGGACATAACACCAGTGAGGAGTTACAGAAAAAGATTTGAAGGAAGGTGATTAAATCAGTTTGCAGACATTTACAAAGCTAAAAGTGGAAACAGGGTTTTAAATCAATTAATAAGTGGATGATGAAGTATGGCATCACAGGTCTGTTGGGAATCTCATCAACATTTCCATGACAACTGAAGTAAAGCTAAGCAGCAAAAGTACCCAGGAAGAGTGGGCAAGGCCCTTTCTGATACATGATACCATGAGGAGGCAAATTTAAGATAGCAAGGAGGAAAACCTGATGAACTATGATCCCTAGCAGAAAATCAGAAAAGCAATAGAGAGGAGGCTATGTCCCCTGACACTGACTGGGTAGAATAAGCAAGTAGAAAACTTGACCTATACTCTCCCCACAGAGGTAGGAAAGATTACATAAGGAATTTTTTCCTTGCAGAAAACATGACCTTGTGTTTCTTTACGAGTAACTTTCCATTCATATTGGAATTGGTCAATTAACATTAAAAATGTAAAAGGAAAGGCTATAAAATCTGCCTCTGGGATCATTCATTTTTAATCATTTTTTAAATGGCCAAACAAAAGCAAAAAAAAAACTTTGTCACACTCCCTGCTTTGAGGTGTGGAACTGCATAAAAGCAGTTCCCTCTTGGAGTCAGAGACACAAATATAAACACAGGATCCTGTACAGAAAGCACTCTGGTAGTGTTTTGTTACTCAGAGTAACAAATTTTCTCCCTGAAACCTGGGGGCGAGAAAGTGTTAATAATTCAACAAGTTTTTCCTTCCTATTTCTTGAACCTCACTAATCACATTTTGGGTTAAATGACAAACTCCCTCATTTTTAGTCTTTGGAAAAGTAGTTGAAAGGATATCTAAATTTTCTGCATAATAAAAATAAAATAATATATACAATTCTATCATATTAATTTTTTTTCAATCAATATTAAAAAACTACTGATATAAATAGAGGTTTTATCACTCCATATTAAGAAAACTCATGTATATTTACCATTAAAAATCAATTGCAATAATCAATGTCTAAGAAGAGTTGTCCCTGTTACTGTAAAAGATCAAGTATAAATTTTTTTCTCCAAGTAGAAGTTTAGTGGTGATTTTCCAATTTGATTTCCGCTGACCACAGATGCAGAATAAACCAATGCAGCAGGATAAATAATTGGGGCTGTTTCTGTATACACAGATAAAGACTCATGATCATTAACAGTAAACAATAACTGCCAACAATAAACATTTAATGATACTCATAAAAATAATTGGCCATTGTGAAGCTCAACAAATTTAGGACAATTTCACATTAAATTGGTGGTTGTGCATTGAAGAAGACAGTATTTCACTGAAGGACAGCAAGTGATAAAACAGCCACTATCTCCTGATTCTGGCTGTTTAAAAAGACATTTTCTGAAACTGAGCATTCTGGTTTTTTCCTCCTACATATTGTCCAAGGAATCACCTTGCCTTGCTCAAAACTTAATGGGCACTACACTGGCACAAATGTTGTGCAAATAAAGCAGAACAAGTGCATTTCATAATTGCTGATTTTGCAACAAGGAAAAACTACAACTAATGCTCTGTCCAGGGAGCAATTTTGCTCAGTTTTCATCAGTAAGTGTGGTCCTCAAAGCAAGAAATTGCTTTTCTCCTTTCAATCCGCAAAATCCACGGAGCAGATGGGTGGAAGCTGATTGTTTTCCTTAGAACATGTTTGCACTAAACACTTACTGGACTGGCTCTGTGTACATCACAATCAGACCAAAGATTCAGATTCAGGGCAGGACTCAATAATTTGTCAGCCCCAGTCATCTGAATATCCCACAGCTGCCATAAAATTCACAGAAATATACTTTTAAAGGGGAAATGAGAAAGGCTGAATTTTTAACCTTAACATTTTTTTAAGCCAAGAGATGCCAGAGCAAGAAAATAATTAAGCACATCTAGCTCATAATATAGTCAGCCACTGGATCATACATAAATTGATTTAAGATTTCAAATGATGACAACATGGGTTTTAAGTCTGTGGTTTTTTGTATCAACTGCTAAAATCCATCATTCAAATGTGGTTTCAAAAACACATCTTCAACTAACTTGGCTTACTTTTCAGAAATCCATTGGATGCAACTAAATTTAAAAGGCAGAATGCAATTCTGTCGCAGGTCTCAAAGCTGTGAAATTCTCTGGAGTTCTGTGACCATGAATTATATCAATTAATGAAATCAAAAAAGAACAGAAACTTACGTACAAATGTAGAGAAAAAATGAGATGCTCCTTAAATGGCAGCATTGACTTCAGCCATACCAATTTTTAGATAAATGGCAAGAACTGGAGAAGGAAAGTGAGGAGAAAACATTGCTTACATTTAGTTTCAGTTAAGGTACACCTGAAATGAGAGTTAATTACTGTATAAAATAACTCTCATGTTGGAAGTCTCAACTCAAATGAAGTGCTAGAAATTAAAGTACCTAAAGTCACTGCAATTTTAATATATTTTCATTTGACTGCTGCAGTATTGCTCTTAAAATTAATCAGCATCTCTTAATCTTATGGATGGCAATTTCTTTAAGCATCTGCTGTCATATTATCAAGGTCTTGTAGCATTTTTGAGCCTTATTGATCATTACTTGGCAGATCAAAACTCCGATCCTGTGGATATTTAAGTTTCAAGTGTACTCAGGAGAGAAATCTGGTAACAGTACTTGACATCTGCATTTGTCCACAAGAGGAGCAACCTCCCCAGACTCTTTGCTCCATAGCAAGCAAACTTTATTTTGACAAAACAGGCTATCTGTCCTGGTTTGAAAGGACGGGTGTCTGCCAGTAAGGGCAAAAGTTTCCCTTTGAAACAGAGACTTTGGTTCCACTCCCCCCCAAGTATTATAATTGTTTGAATCAAGGACTCTGAGGCAGAGATAAGGGGATGGGAATAACAGCTCTTTTACTAATATATCTAACTGTACAAGCAGAAAACAACAGCAGTTGTTAAAATTGCTAACAGAACAGAATAGATAACTCGGTGTCAGTCCCTTTAGATGCAAGCACGCTGTTTCTGTGCTTAGTCCACAGCCCGGATCTGCCGAGGGCAGACGGGAACGGAGGCAGGAGGGAGGGGGTTGGGGCGGCAGCGGCCACGCTGGTCTCGGTGGGAACGGGCTGCAGTGGCGGCTCCTCGCTCACAGTGTGTGTGTCCGGGTGATCAGCTGTGTCCGCAGAGGCAGGAGGCTGGAACGGGGCAGATGCAGGGCAGATGATCGCAGAGGGTCTGGCTCTCCTGTGCTCCGGCCGCGTGGGCTCAAGATCCGGGCGTCCTCCTTCGAGCTCGCTGGAAACCCGAGTGCCCTCCCGGAAGCCTCAGAGGCCCCTCTGGGAGCCGTTCCCACCTACCCCTTTTGTCTGGAGTCATCATAGATCCTGGGTGTAACCCGGCCAGCTCCATTGGCATGATAATGGGAAAAATTCTTTCAATTGGCACAGTAATAGAAAAAACACTCAACCCCCAACACTATCTTAAAAGAAGAACAAGACATAATCTAAGTATAGTGTTACAAAATCCAGACTGATAATTCAGCTGAACTTAAGCAATGAAATCTCAGAAGTGATTTTTACATCTTAAAACAAAAGGAAAATAACTGCATTATAAAAAAAAATGTTATTTTCTCTTGGTCCAATACTCTTAAGACCCTTATGTTCCAGAAGAATTTGGTGTAAATAACAGAACCTTTCAGATTACAGAACTAAGGTGAAATCAGTTTCTTTTCTATGTGGACTCAGCAGGCTAATTTGTCAAGGATGTTCCCAGGGTGGTAATAGTGCTTGTCAGTAATATGTATCTGCAAAATTCCAGCAGAGCAAACAGCTGGAATAAGTGTCAAGAAAACTCAGTTATCTGCTGTACTAATAACCACAAGTCTGTACACATCATGCTGAGCTAACCTCCGGAAGGATCAATGTCATTACCTTAAAATTTCAGGTTGGCTTTATGAGCTGTTTATTCCAATTAACACGGAAGGAAATTGCTGGGTAACTACCACCCTCATTTGCAAAGTCTAATGTTCACACTATAATGAGTTCTGAAACATACTTTTCTTTTGTGCATACCTACATTTAAAGTAACGTTAAATCTCATATGGCAAGTAGAAATTTCATCTCTTCATTCTGTAATCATAGACAGAAATAAATTTCTGAAGAGTGCTCACACATCCAATAGAAAAAATGAAACACCTGAAACTGCCTCTGATCAGAGAATAAGTTGCATTTTTATTCCAAAAAAAGCTGCCAAAATTCTGCTTCAATGTATGAAGTCTAGATCCCTAGTCATGCAGCTAAGGGAATGAGCAAAACACTATAAAATGGTGTCTTGCAAAAAGCATGAAATGGTCACTTCTGTCTTTTCAAAATTTGTTTTTCTAAGGATTAATGAAATTGGTGGTACCTGCTGTGTATGACATTCTCTATGAATAAGTATTTATAACTATATACATAACTTTTATAAATTAATATAATTTTGTGTTTACAACTTATTTCACAGGATATTGCATTAGAAAAGCTAACTCTCATTTTCAATTAATATAGTAGAACACTAATTTATTGATCTACAGTGTGTTACTGGTTCTTTCTCCTATTTAACATTTTGAAAATTATTCCAAAGAATTTTCAAAACATTCAATACAAAAAAGTTTATTTGTGCTAAGATGTAAGCACAAATAAACTTTAAACTTTGTGAAGATAGACAGAAAGCTAATGTTGCCATGAGCATTTGAATTAAAAGTTTTTGTTTAGCTAACTTTAAGTAGAAATAATGTTTTTTACATGCAATTAGCAAGATGAAAAGCTATCAAAGCACAATCAAAGGTTTCATTCCATGTGCTTACAAGCTGAGCCTTGATCAAATTAGAGGTGGAAAGATGTGTTAGTTGCAATGGAAAGATGTGAATTATGAAACCATTAACACAAGGGAAAGGTTCACAGAAAAATTAGAAGTCCTTGCTGAGCCAAGACAGATAGAGGAGATCATTTTATTCAATAGATGGAAAAGCTCAGGTCACAATAGGGATAATTTTTTCACAAGAGCAGCATCCATTGAAAGAACAGTCTGAAGGTGGAATAAGGTTAACACTTCCCAAAATGGGAAAAAACCCTCAAATCTGACCTAGATTGTCATCATCTACACTTATCATCTAGAATTTTGAAAATGGTACCCAAAATTGTGAATTCTAAACTTTGAGCTGATTTACTGATCCTTTTGTTCTAACAATTTCCTATAATTTTACCTTTTTTTTTTTTTTTTTTTTTTTTTTTTTTTTTTTTTTTTTTTTCATTTTAAGCACTAGGGAGAAATTAGAAATTAACACCTCAGGATGCTTTTTCTTAAACTTGAAAATTAAGGCAATGTAGCTTATTCATGTCTATAACACAGAAGGTAACATTTCAGTCTAGATAAAGGAATTGGATACACACAAACAACTGCATCTTTGAAAATTACTCTGGAAGCTGGATGGCCCATGAACACTGGGACATGCCTCATATCAAAGTTTTCAATTCAACTAAGGGTGCAAATGACTACAGTGTTCTTGTGACTTCAAAATTTATGTCTGAAAAATCACATTGGAGCAAATTTTAGATCAAGATAACCTCTCGCTGAATTTATCCAAAATATTTAGATAAAGTGAAGTGATCATGCTGCAGAAATATTTCTGATTTTTAGGAAAAAGGATACAGTCATATTCAGTGATGTTTTGAAAAAAAAACATGGGCACCCTACATTCACATTACTGCTTGGTAAACAATATTTCCCTTCATGTTCAGTATCTCTCTCAGTACTAATTGCAGGATGAAATCAAAGTGAAAAATACTGTATAAGAACTGGTATTCTCCCACAGGTATGGGATACCTGTGTCTGCTTCAGAGAGATTTATCCTGAGTTTTGTACAGCCCCTGTAAGTACCAGAAGCATTAAGGAACCACTGAACCATCTCATATGTTCTCTCAAACACTGGTTTATGCTTCCATATTGCATTGGTTTATGCTTCCAATAGGTATCAGGAGCGGAAATCAACAGCAAGGGGTGGCATAACTGGATGAGAACAACAGTATTGTTGGCACATGAGAAGTTAATGAAATATTGGTTACCGAAAAGATCTGAAATATGCACCTTATCTAGTGCAACTTCCATATGGAGGCTTTGAAACAGACACTGTAAATTGTAACTTCTAATTTTTAAATCCTGTAGATGCGAAATCCTCAACCTCCCTCTACAGAGTAATCAACTGAGAAGTATTTACTATTAAGGTTTTATACCGTGGCCTTATTGCTCACAATGTTTCCTCCCAGCAAGCATACTGGTTGCATGAATACCTAAACTCAATTTATCCCCCACCACTTGTAAACTGTTACAAAGAGAAACTGTTTGTTTTCTGTTCTAATTGTTGACATTACATGTTACCAGTAGTAGAATGAACACGGAGTAAGGTTTTACACAGCAAAATAAAGAATGCACATAGACAGTAAACCCTGGATCCCAGCCCTGAAATCCTATTTCATGCTCATTTCTTTGGCTTTGGGAAGACATTATGACAGCCTGTAGCTTACCAGAAATAAAACATTGACACAGACAATCCTAGTTTAAGCAGCTGTTCTGAGAGTGCAGAGAAGATTTAGAATGTTCCCTGGACAAGCAGCCTTAAAATTACTCTCTCACAGATGAATAAGCATCAATACAAAACACACTGTTACAAACCTTGTACTTCTATATAACAGATAAGGAAAAACCATCTGTCCATTGTGGTTATTTGCCAAGCAGCCAGCCCAGCGTACCATTTTACTACCTGTATTTAAGATTTCCTACTAATAAACAGTTTCATTAACTGTTTTCATTCTGTCTGCCCATGCTGATTTTAAACATCACCATTCAACCCACCACTTTCAAGGTCAGTCATGTACATTAACAAGATTAATTCCTGAAAGTATAAATGTATTCATCTTTTGAATTTGGAGAAAAAATAAATAAATAAATAAATAAATAAATAAAATGAAATAAAACCCAATAAAATAAAATAAAATTAAATTAAATTAAATTAAATTAAAATAAATAAAATAAAATGAAATAAAAAGAACTTTAAATCAGTGAAAATTAGTGCTAACATTTTACTCTGCGTTTCTCAAGTTAAGCATAATCGTTCTATGGACTTTTAATGATCAATATCCTGTGCTCTCAATATCCAATTCCAGTCCTAGCTGTCTTTTAGCTGTCAGAAGCCAGTGGGTATTAAGAGATAAATTGTACTCAGCACTACTTTAGTCCAACAAATAACATGAAGAATATGCTTGCAATTAAAATTCACACAATGGAGTATTTTAAGTGAACACATTTTAATATCAGTAGCAGCACATGTCGATGAGGAACAATACACAATGGCACGGTACTCTGCTGTATTATGCAAATGGATGCAGCAAAGGTCAAAGCTTATCTCAATCTCATAATAATGTAGTCTGCAGAGAATAATTAATTTACAGTGTGTTTTCTTATATTGTGCACCACTTCACTAAAGGCCATTTTATTTTGGAATTTTCTTTTTTTTTTTTATGTTGCAGAGAAAAACAAATACCAAAGGTTTTCCATTTTCTCTTTGGGGACCAGAGGGGAAGGGAAGGCACAGTTCTTTATTTTCCATAGCAACACAAAGCTAAAATTAAGCTCTAAAATACCATCTTTTAATTGCTAAAATGCTGTTAAATTTGGGTGTTTAGGGATGAGATTTCCCTGCCCAACAGCTGTCTTACATTACATGAGCATAAGTGTTTGAACAATTTCCATGAAGCAAGTGGTACTATAAGGATTCCATTATACTACACAGTTTCCTACAGAGGATTACAGTTTAGATGTATTATATACTTGTAAATCTCTGAAGCTCTGTGCTGGGGATGGGAAATGTCATCCAGAGCAGAGAGGTTATGAAGTTGGAAGTATAAAAAGCCAAGATGCTAACCTGCATCTGTGGTGCTGGGTAGGAAGTGGGAAATTGGTGTTCTGTAAATTCTGATTTGTCACTGTAAACCCCATCTCCTCCATAAACTGGTCCAGCTCTATTTTCCTCTGTCTGCCAAAAAGGACAATTTTTCAGCTTTGTAAGAAAAATACTGTTCAAGAGCTGATGTTCAGAACAGCCCATGCTATGTTTTGCAAACACTTTTCCACACTTATTTTTAAATACACATTACACATAGAGAGTTTTAAAAGAGTGGTCCTCCCACATAAGCCTCCAGAGAGCAGAACTCTAAGCAATAGGATAAGATGTTTGTGTTCTTTCAAATCTGAGGGATCTTATTACTTACTCTAAAATATTTGTATTGTCTTGTCATTTTGAGCTGGAAGCTAAATAGAGCTGTTTGGGAATCAGATGAGGTCACACTGCACAGATGAGAGAAAACCACCATGACCAAGAAGTAATGTTTTACACAACTGGATTATACAATTAACTGAGGGTTAATTGGTCCCATGGGATGTCTGACATTCATCAGGAAGATTTTTTTTTTTTAGTGTATTTTTCCTTGGATTTTCTAGGAAGATGCATCCTTGTGGTTGTTTCAAGGGAACCTGAACAACACGATCTCTGTGTGATCCAGAGGACTCTAAAGCTCATCCCCTGCTGTTTGCCCAGGTCAGAACAACCCTTGTGTGGTTTTTATCTCCTTTACCTGAGATACTTGCACACAGGCAAGCACCTTTCTCCATCCCTAGAAGTCATCCGTCACTCTAACCTCAAGTGTTCATCACAGGATGCAGAACTAGACCAGTGCCAATGCAATCCAAGCTAACACGGGCCCAGTTGTCTTTATGTTACTCACCTTTACACACTCCAAATTAAACACCAGCAATTTCCAGGGAAGGTGGAAATGCTGCAGAGTAGTTAATGTTGACAGTAGCTGCTTAAAGGTCATTTGGAGACATTCATTAATTGTTTGCTGTAGCACAGTCATTATTATTGGCAGCAGAAATTGGCAGAAAGCACTGTTATTGTCAGAAAGCATTAAAAGAGTGTCATTTGTCAATATGTGCTCTCCTGTAGAGCAGCAGTAGGCTAAGAGGACTCCATCTTTGAATTTAATTAGAAAAAAAAAAAAAAAAAGCATAAATAGCCTTATATGCTTTTATCTGAATTTCCTGCTACCTGCACTGAAAATATCTGCATCAGCCCACTATCCTATCTGGGAGAAGAAAAGCAGAAAACATGCAGAAGGATTTTATCCTATATTTTAGCTTCTAGGATTCTGCTATGAGTTTTTCCAGAATGAAGAATCTCTGTGATTATCCACCTGACAGTCAGAAGGCATATTTAGCAGTAATTCTATTTCTGAGCACAGATACTTAAATGTTGCTATATAATTGAACTCAGATCTGTTTGCCCTTTATTGATAAGGGTCAAAGGATGCTAAGATTCAAGATTGCCCCCACCCCCCCCTTTTTTTATTTGAGCAAATGTAACCATAATACATTAAAGACTTGGAATATGGAAGTAAAGTATAAATCCAAGTTATGTCACTTTATAATTTTCCATTACAGCAGTCCAATAATGGAATTAAAAAAACTTTCATTTTAACACTATCAAGTTACATTAAAAAGCACTATTTAGCTCTCCCCAAGCCTACACTCTAATAAATGTCAAGTTCCAAATTATTAGGTATTTAAATATTTGTACAAAGAGCCTTTAATAATGAGAATGCACACTGAAGATATGTGTGCTGTTGTATTATTAAACTGAGATAAATAACCTGGGACAATTATTCCCAGTCTTAATAAAGCTGATTTTCTAATCAAATGCCAATAAAATTACTTGGTTTTAATATGAACACAATTGCATTAATAACTAGAGTTATTAAACAATAATTTTCAGAATGAACACAGAAGCATTGTTGATTGTTTTTATGACACCCTTCATTCTGTTACTGGCTTCCTTCATCGCAAGCACTCAGAATCTTTTTCATTCAGTAAAGCAGTCAAAGGTTGACACTTCACTTGGATGTCCTTTTTTGTCCCTGTTGGGGGTTGAGTGTTTTTTCTATTACTGTGTCAATTGAAAGAATTTTTCCCATTATCATGCCAATGGAGCTGGCGGGGTAACACCCAGGGTCTCTGATGACTCCAGACAAAAGGGGGGGGGTGGGAACGGCTCCCGGAGGGGCCTCTGAGGCTTCTGGGAGGGGACTCGTTTTTCCAGCGAGCTCGGAGGAGGACACCCGGATCTTGAGCCCACGCGGCCGGAGCACAGGAGAGCCAGACCCTCTGTGATCACCTGCCCTGCATCTGCCTCGTTCCAGCCTCCTGCCTCTGTGGACACAGCTGATCACCCGGACACACACGGTGAGCGAGGAGCCACCGCTCCAGCCCGTTCCCACCCGAGACCAGCGTGGCCGCTGCCGCCCCCTCCTGCCTCAATTCCCGCCTGCCCTCGGCAGCTCCGGGCTGGGACTAAGCACAGAAACAGTGTGCTTGCATCTAAAGGGACTGAAAACAAGTTATCTATTCTGTTCTGCTAGCAATTTTCACAACTGCTGTTGTTTTCTGCTTGTACAGTTAGATATATTGGTACAAGAACTGTTATTCCCACCCCCTTATCTGCCACAGAGTCCTTGATTCAAACAATTATAATACTTGGAGGGGGGAGTGGAACCAAAGTCTCTGTTTCAAAGGGAAACTTTTGCCCTTACTGGCAGACACCTGTCCTTTCAAACCAGGACAGATTTGGGTGCCCAGACGCGGGACAGAGGGCACTGAGTTGAGAGTTAAGACAGGAATAACAGCTCTCTTAAGTGGCAATATGTTGTCTGGTTTAATCTGGTTTGTGTTCCATGTGGTCACAGCCATCTCCCTCCCATTTGCAAGCCCTTATTTGAGTTTGGGCCCCCTCACCAAAGTTACTGTAGCTATTATCCGATAAGTTTGGTGGATTGATTATGTCAGGAATTCATGGGTTTTTAATTTTTTCTGGGAAGCGGTTGCATGGATCCGGAGCTATCGTACTCTAACTGTGTGTTTCTGGGGTTATTTTAGTAATGGTACTTACTGTGAGGTAATGAGCGCAAGGGAAATTTTCTCCCAACCCATCACCCAGTGTTTTGAGGCCACCCCACTGGTTCTCAAGGATTTCAGATCTGTTTTAATTGCCACTGTTATTATACAGTGGCTGGTGTTGCTGATAGGCCTGTTCTACTTAGCATTCAGAAACAGGGGAATATTGGCTTAGACAACAATTTTAATACCAGCCCCAGAAACTAGGGATGTTGACCCAGAACCTGCCTCTGCCCCAGAGACTAGGGATGCTGCCCCAGAGCCTGGCCCTGGGACTAGGGATGTTGCCCCAGAACCTGCCTCTGCCCCAGGGACTAGGAATGCTGCCCCAGAGCCTAACCCTGCCTCACAGCCCACCGCAAAATGAGACACCCAGAGTGGGTGAGGGCTCTAGTGAAGGATATAGCCAAAATGCTGAAAGAGGCAGAGTCAGATGTTGAAGGAGCATAGCCAGATGATGAAGGATCATTTTTCTCCAGCTGGTGAGAAACCCTCCCCCTGCCCTAAAGGGGAGAGGTCAGATGGTGCTGCAGTGGAACTCGTAGATGTTGTATCTGTCCAGGTTGCAGCTGGATCACAGAAGCAGCCACAGCCAGAAGCAGTTGCTCCTGTGGAAACTAGGAAATCCAAGATTAAAACGAGGCACTTAGATAATGGGGATCAGCAAGGAGGGTCCTCACAAACCAGCAAGGGAGCCAGAGGTTGAGATTGTCACCGAGTCCCTCTCATACGATAGTCTCCGTAACCTGCGTAAAGACATTGCTCGGCGGGGGCCGTGAGCCCTTTACAACTTGTTACTCCGGGTCTGGGACCTTACGGGAACAGGTGTACAACTGAATGGAACTGAGGCCAGGAATTTGGGATCCTTGGCCCAGGATTCAGGTGTGGACCAGATATTCGTAAGGGAGCAAGGCCTCCTTTCCCTCTGGGACCAGCTTTTAATGAGTGTGAGAGAAAAGTTTGTACACAGAGAGAGAATGCAGGAGCACCACCGTAGGATGCGCTGGAAGACCCTTGAGGAAGGGATCCAGCAGCTGAGAGAGACAGCAATATTAGAGGTACTCTTTGGGAGGGATGGACAGCAGGAAAATGACCCTGACAAGGTCAAGTGCACAGGGCAGATGTTATGGAATCTGGCAACCTTGGGTCCATCTCAATATACCACCTACATAGCAATGATTAATGCTGATAACCATCCAGAGACAGTGTGTTCTGTTGCCAACAAACTCAGAAATTTTGAGAGCATGATGAATGGCCCAATGTAGGCCAATGTCTCTGCCGTGGCCAGGGACCTCCAACAGATCGAAGATAGGATTAGGGATATGAGGGAGGAGATGATGCAGTGAATTGAGGAGGTGAGGAAGATCAGCGTAGCACCAGTACGAGTCACAGGCCCCCAAGTGAGAGCTTCACGTCCCCCAGCTAGGGAGAGAGGGTACACCTCACAAGCTGACCTGTGGTTTTTCCTGCGAGACCATGGGGAAGACATGGGAAAATGGGATGGTAAACCCACCTCTGTCCTGGCAGCACGGGTGCGTCAGCTCAGGGAGGGAAATGCTAACCGAGGGAACCGCACTAAAATGAAGGTAGCCTCAACCTCCCACAAGCAAGGTGCAGGGTATTACAGCAAGGAGGATGTTCTGTCAGATCCCCTGGAAGGAACCTCCACTATGTATGCCCAGGAAAAAAATAATAACCAGGGCTAGAGGGGCCCTGCCTCTAGCCAGGGAGAGGCATGGGATGACAGGATTTATTGGATGGTGTGGGTGCGATGGCCTGGCACATCAAAGCCACAGAAACATAAAGTGCTAGTTGATACTGGTTCACAATGCACCCTGATACCATCAGAAAATGTGGGAAAGGTACCTGTTTCCATTGTTGGGGTGACGGGAGGATCACATAAATTCACTTTGCTGGAAGCTGAGATTAGCCTGACAGGGAAGGGGGGGCAGAAACATCCAATTGTAACTGGCCCAGGGGCACCGTGCATTCTAGGCATAGACTTCCTCAGGAACGGCTACTACAAAGACCCAAAGGGGTTCAGGTGGGCTTTTGCAATAGCTACTGTAGAGACAGAGAGCATTAAGCAGTTGAACAACTTGCCTGGACTGTCAGAAAACCCCTCTGCAGTAGGACTCCTGAAAGTGACAGAGCAACAGGTGCCAATTGCCACCATGACAGTGCACCGCCGGCAGTACCAGACAAATCGAGATGCTGTGATCCCCATCCACAAAATGATCCGTGATCTAGAGAGCCAAGGGGTGGTCAGCAAGAGCCACTCACCCTTCAACAGTCCCTTCTGGCCTGTCCGGAAATCGGATGGAGAATGGAGACTGACTGTAGACTATCGGGCATTGAATGAAGTGACTCCACCGCTGAGCGCTGCAGTGGCAGACATGCTGGAGCTGCAAGTACGAGCTGGAGTCCAAGGCAGCAAGGTGGTATGCCACCATTGACATTGCAAATGCATTCTTCTCCATTCCTTTGGCAGCAGAGTGCAGGCCTCAGTTTGCTTTCACCTGGAGAGGCGTGCAGTACACCTGGAACCGACTGCCCCAGGGGTGGAAGCACAGCCCCACCATCTGCCACGGACTGATCCAGGCTGCACTGGAAAAGGGTGAGGCTCCAGAACATTTGTAGTACATCTATGTGACATCATTGTGTGGGGGAACACAGCAATGGAGGTATTTGAGAAAGGAGAGAAGATCATCCAGATTTTGCTGGGAGCCAGTTTCGCCATTAAAAAGAGCAACTCAAAGGACCTGCCCGAGAGATCCAGGTCCTGGGAGTGAAGTGGCAGGATGGACAGTGCCAGATCCCCACTGAGGTCATCAATAGATCACTGCAATATCTCCACCAACAAGCAAAAAAAGAGACACAAGCTTTCCTAGGTGCTATCGGCTTTTGGATAATGCACGTCCCTGAGTATAGCCAGATTGTGAGCCCTCTCTACCCAGGTCACTCGCAAGAAGAACGATTTCCACTGGGGCCCCGAACAACAGCAAGCCTTCGCCCAGATCAAACAGGAAATCGCTCATGCAGTGGCCCTTGGCCCAGTCAGGACAGGACCAGAGGTAAAGAATGTGCTGTACTCTGCAGCTGGGAACCATGGTCTGTCCTGGAGCCTTTGGCAGAAGGTGCCTGGTGAGACCCGAGGCCGACCCCTGGGATTCTGGAGCAGAAGCTACAAAGGTACTGAAGCCAATTACACTCCCACAGAGAAGGAAATCTCGGCTGCCTATGAAGGAGTTTAAGCTGCCTCAGAGTTGATTGGCACAGAAGCATAGTTTCTCCTGGCACCCCAATTGCCAGTGCTGGGGTGGATGTTCAAAGGAAAGGTTCCCTCTACTCACCACGCCACCGACGCCACATGGAGCAAGTGGATTGCCCTCATCCACGCAGCGCGCCCGTATTGGTAACCCAAATCGCCCTGGGATTTTGGAGATAATTACGAACTGGCCAGAAGGTGAAGATTTTGGTCTCGCTGATGAAGAGGAGCAGAAGCAAGTGACCCGGGATGAAAAAGCTCCACCGTACAACCAGCTGCCAGCAGATGAAACACGCTACGCCCTTTTCACCGACGGTTCCTGCCGCATTGTGGGGATGAACCGGAAGTGGAAAGCTGCTGTATGGAGCCCCACACGACAGGTTGCACAAGCTAACCGAAGGAGAAGGTGGATCGAGTCACCTTGCTGAACTCAAAGCTGTTCAGCTGGCCTTGGACATTGCTGAGAGAGAGAAATGGCCAAAGCTCTACCTTTACACTGATTCGTGGATGGTAGCCAATGCTCTGTAGGGTTGGCTGGAAAGATGGCAAAAAGGCTGACTGGAAACGTAGAGGAAAACCAATCCGGGCTGCTGATGAGTGGAAAGACATTGCCACTCAGGTAGAGAAGCTCCCTGTGAAAGTCCGTCATGTGGATGCCCATGTTCCCAAGAGTCGGGCTAATGTAGAACATAGGCACAACGAGCAGGTAGATCAGGCTGCACAGATAGAGGTCTCAAAGATAGACTTAGATTGGGAACACAAGGGAGAACTGTTCCTGGCTCGATGGGCCCATGATGCCTCAGGCCATCAGGGCAGAGACGCCACCTATAAGTGGGCATGAGACTGAGGGGTGGATCTAACCATGGACAGCATCTCTCAGGTTATTCATGACTGTAACACGTGCGCTGATATCAACAGGCCAGGCGGGTGGAAGCCCCTCTGGTATGGGGGGCGATGGTCTAAATATAAGTATGGAGAGGCCTGGCAGATTGACTATATCACACTGCCTCAGACCCGCCAGGGCAAGCGCTACGTGCTGACCATGGTAGAAGCCACCACCGGATGGTTGGAGACCTACGCTGTGCCCCACGCCACTGCACGGAACACCATCCTGGGCCTGGAAAAGCAAGTCGTCTGGAGGCATGGTGCCCCTGAAAGAATTGAGTCAGACAATGGGACTCATTTCAAAAATAACCTTATAAACACCTGGGCTAAAGAACATGGCATCGAGTGGGTGTACCATATTCCCTACCATGCACCAGCGGCTGGGAAAGTCGAACGGTGCTATGGTCTGCTTAAAACCACCTTAAAGGCACTTAGTGGGGGGACTTTCAAGAACTGAAAGATCAATCTACCAAAGGCCACATGGTTAGTGAATACCCGAGGTTCCACTAACCGAGCAGGCCCTGCCCAGTCAGAGCCCTTGTGAGCAGCAGATGGAGACAAGGTTCCAGTGGTACACCTGAGAGGCATGTTAGGGAAAACTGTCTGGGTGAACTCTGCTTCCAGCAAAGACAATCCTGTTCGTGGGGTGGTTATCGCTCAATGACCAGGTTGCACTTGGTAGGTGATGCAAAAGGATGGAGAGACCCGATGCATACCCCAAGGGGACCTTGTTCTAGGGTGAACTATCTATGATACTGTGCCTGTAACTACATGTATGTATATAATTAAAGGTTTCAATATGATGTAGCATGTTGGCATGGAAAAAATTCGGGGTGGATAATGTTGGGGGTTGAGTGTTTTTTCTGTTACTGTGTCAATTGAAAGAATTTTTCCCATTATCATGCCAATGGAGCTGGCCGGGTTACACCCAGGGTCCCTGATGAGTCCAGACAAAAAGGGGTGGGGTGGGAACGGCTCCCGGAGGGGCCTCTGAGGCTTCCGGGAGGGGGACTCGTTTTTTTTTCGACGAGCTCGGAGGAGGACGCTCGGATCTTCAGCTCACGCGGCCGGAGCACAGGACAGCCAGACCCTCTGTGATCACCTGTCCTGCATCTGCCCTGTTCCAGCCTCCTGCCTCTGCGGACACAGCTGATCACCCGGACACACACGGTGAGCGAGGAGCCGCCGCTCCAGCCCGTTCCCACCGAGACAGGCGTGGCCGCTGCCGCCCCCTCCTGCCTCGGTTCCCGCCTGCCCTCGGCATCTTTGGTCTGGGTCTAAGCACAGAAACAGCGTGCTGCATCTAAAGGGGTCTGACACCAAGTTATCTATTCTGTTCTGTTAGCAATTTTCACAACTGCTGTTGTTTTCTGTTTGTATAGTTAGATATATTAGTAAAAGAGCTGTTATTCCCACCCCCTTATCTGCCACAGAGTCCTTGATTCAAACAATTATAATACTTGGGGGGGGAGTGGAACCAAAGTCTCTGTTTCAAAGGAAACTTCTGCCCTTACTGGCAGACACCTGTCCTTTCAAACCAGGACACCTGTCACAGGTGAAGTGACAAGCAAGAAGATGGGAGAGATAACAGAAGAAAGGGAATATTTATAGGAGAGCATCTTTCATTGCTCACCAGCCAGGTTTGTTTTCAATTAGACTGTCCCAACACTTTTCTGCAAGAAAGAAGATGAGCAAATTCCTGCAGTACACTTTCCTGGCTCAGTCCTTCATTCGACTGTCTGCTGGATTCATTCAGTTTTCTAGGAGAACTTGATAAACTGAAAGCCAGTGTAATACCATGGGACAGGAATTGCAAAGCAACAAAATGGAAACTGGCAATTGCAGAAGTGTTGATGCAAAGCTTATGTCTTCTGGGCTGCTGACAGCTTTGAGTACTAATTTTGACCTTGACCATAATTCTTTTCCTAATTCAAGAGATTTCCTTTTTATTCTATTCATTAACAATGAAATTGAATTTTTAAATGAATTTACATAGTGAAAGAGGGGGACATGTTTCACTCCAAAGATTTACATATTCTTAAGGGCTGTGCTCATGTACCCTGTTGCTGAATCACCAAGGAAAAGATGGTTACTGTGTTACAAAAGCAATAAAACATGCAATTTACTAAAACACTAGCTGAAAATATTATCCATGGAAGAATGAGTCTGATTAGCTAACAGCAACAGATAGGTTTATGATTGCAAGTTTTATGACTATTTGATAACATAAAACACTTTTCTCAAAGGAAGTTGCAGCACTTAATGCATTTGCTGAGCTTAGTGTTGTCAGCACTACAAATCACTCAGCAACTTGCACTCCTCAGAAATAAAATCTGCACTGCATGGTTAGAAATTTGCAGTGTGCGAATAAATTCTTGAAAGATAATTCCTGATTTTCAATATCTAGTCCAAAGAACACTTATTCGTACAGTCAAAGGCACTTATTGCTTGATAAAAGTATAAATAGTAATCATCAGTTACTTACATTTAATATGGCTATAACTGATCTGGAGCAAGTTGTTCCTTATATTTAAAATCAGCAAAAGATTATAATCTTTGATGATTGTCCTGGTTTGAAAATGAACAGGTGTCTGCCAGTAAGGGCAGAAGTTTCCTTTGAATAGAGACTTTGGTTTCCACTCCCCCCCCAAGTATTATAATTGTTTGAATCAAGGACTCTGAGGCAGAGATAAGGGGGGTGGGAATAACAGCTCTTTTACTAATATATATAACTGTACAAGCAGAAAACAATAACAGTTAAAATTGCTAACAGAACAGAATAGATAACTCGGTGTCAGTCCCTTAGATGCAAGCACGCTGTTTTCTGTGCTTAGGTCCACAGTCCAGATCTGCCGAGGGCAGACGGGAACGGAGGCAGGAGGGAGGGGGTTGGGGCGGCAGCGGCCACGCCGGGTCTCGGTGGGAACGGGCTGCAGTGGCGGCTCCTCGCTCACCATGTGTGTCCGGGTGATCAGCTGTGTCCGCAGAGGCAGGAGGCTGGAACAGGGGCAGATGCAGGGCAGGGTGATCACAGAGGGTCTGGCTCTCCTGTGCTCCGGCTGCGTGAGCTGAAGATCGGGGCCGTACTGCTCTGATCTCGCCGGAAACTCGAGTGCCCTCCCTGGAAGCCTCAGAGGCCCCTCTGGGAGCCATTCCCACCCACCCCTTTTGTCTGGACTCATCAGAGACCCTGGGTGTAGCCCGGCCAGCTCCATTGGCATGATAATGGGAAAAATTCTTTAATTGACACAGTAACAGAAAAACACTTAACCCCAACAATGATGGGTTTCAATTACACTTGCAAGATGCAGTAATGCAAGACAACTAGACAATACACTTGGCTGATTGTTTTTTATAACATTTCCTGGTTGGAAATTTTTAAAAGTATGGTTTTATAGACTTTTCTCAGCTTTGGCGTAGACCAAATTATGCAGTGCTTCAATATATCCACAAATCACATTTTCTCAGTGTTTGGTTCAAGCTCTGTTGTGTTGATTCTATCAAAAACAAATATCAATGGAAAGCCACAATCACCCTTGCACTGTAAGGAAATCTCTAGGCACAACATCCTAGAACTGTCATACAGCTCCCAATGAAGAGTGAAGTCCTTGACTTCAGCAATAATATTTGTTATTACTCTATTATTGCTATTTTAAAGTCTGCTATTTATTTGGGGACTAGTATTAATGCCATGTCAAAGAACTTACTGACAAGACAGTGTTTGATGCTAGAATGAACTCAAAAGAAATGAGAATTAGTGCAGCATCATCTCCAAAAGTACCTATTTGACTTGATCTTATATTAAGGAAAAAATTAGGCAGAATGCAGATCAGTAGGTGGTGGCAGATCAGAATTATCCAAGCACTAAAGAAAAGCAATGTAAAAAAATAACCCAGCAGCCAATTTAGTAGAAATGGCAGGATAACCTTTTCTAGGTGTGTGGTCTGAAGTTTCATTAAGGCAGAAGTTCCCAGGCTGTTTTCAGTGGAGATGCAGGTATTGAGACTGCAGATGTTCCACAGACAGCTCATTAGTCACACAGTGACTCCATTCACCAGGCTCCTTCCAGCTGAGAAACTCAAAGAACATACAACAAAAAAACCCACTAAAAAGTGTGTTAATGATGTCACATTTGCCTATGAGCAATCTTCATTATCACAGAGAGGCCTCTGTGTCAAAGGATCTCCTCAGAGAGACAAGAAGTCTCCCTAGAACAACCTCTATGACAAGCAGGGCTCATCCTGCAGAAGTGTTCAGCAGCCACTTCCAGCTGCTCTGTTTGCCTCACGAGAAGATCTCACTCCAGCCATATGGGAGCACCCGTTCCCTCAATCTGCTTCTCTCCATCTCCCCTACACTAACTGCTCATCTTCTAACACTGAGATCAGTCCCATCCCGCTCACTCAGCACCAGCCTAACAAAGACAAACAGCAGCCACAAATTTCCTCTTTAAACTCTCACACTCCAAGGCTCACGCAGGGCACTATGAATGACTTTCTAATTTTTTAAATCTTGAAAGAGCACAATAAGGCATGCAAATGAAGGCTGTAGAACTTTGGAGTGCCTGATTTTGGAACGATGAGCTACATCTGAAGAAGTTTGACAAGA
This sequence comes from Erithacus rubecula, assembly GCF_903797595.1. Classification (NCBI taxonomy): domain Eukaryota; kingdom Metazoa; phylum Chordata; class Aves; order Passeriformes; family Muscicapidae; genus Erithacus; species Erithacus rubecula. The sequence continues at coordinate 98,848 of NW_027635341.1, read as the reverse complement.
TTCTTTTGTTAGCCTGAATTGCGTTTAATAAAGAATTCAAAAAGTCAGATTCTTCTCAAATTCATCACAGTTTTATCTTACAATGCTCTGGTCTGTCTGACACACAAATCTGCACATTAATTAGTTCTCCAAGAGAACTGCACAGACACAAGATTTCTGTCTAAATAAAGACCCCTTTCAAGCTGTTTTTCCTGCTTCTGTTGCAAACAACAGATAATTAGCCCATAACTGCAGCTGCTTGCATGTTGTCTGGTCTATTTGCATATCTTTGAAACTATTATGCCCACTTAGTAGTTTGGATTGTTTTTCCCTTCTAGCAGTAAGAAGGGAAGAATCTCTTTAAAAATGGGATTTCTCTTAGGCTTTCCACTGAATATGCCACTCAACCACCCTTAGGCCACTGCTATAAGGTAAAAAGCTGTGCCTTAATAAACCAGTTGCTGTTTTTCTTTGTACCTAGTAGTCTGCACTCCATTGTACTGATACACAGAAGTATCAGTGAATATCAGTAAATCAGTAAATGGTTACAGATTGAATTTGCATTTATAATTTTGTCTTGTTTTACTTGCATTTTACCTATTTCAGAGGAACACAGTTTACTCAAATACCTACAGTTAGTGCAGCATACAAATTTGGCTGCCTTTACCTGTATCCAAGACCACCTCGTTATCTTCAGAGCCCAGCACTTGCAAACATAATTCATTAGAGAATTCTACTTACATGGGATGTTCATGGATTTGTTGTGTGTCCTAATGCACTGTTTTAAAAGTGAAGTCTTTTATTGCAGTACATTTTTGAAAAACTTGCTGCATCAGAACCACAAAAATTTCACAGAAGGTAAAAATGAATATAAATCTTGATTGCCTGTAATAAGATGGAATGACAGATCACTTGCACTCTGGCATTTCTGGCTGAAAAGGAGCTTAGGAAACACATACCAGGGTAATGACACAGGAGGGAAGAAAAGTAATCTGTCCATTATCACAAGTACCAAATGAGCAGAATGATAACCAGGCCAGTGTTAACATCATATAACCTTCTCAAGCAATATTAACAGATACTGTTTTCTACCTTAAAAATACAACCCTTAAAAGAAGGTTGTGTCCACTTCTGCAGCTCGAAATTTCAGTTTAGAAAATTCTAGTCTCAATTCCAACTTAGAACCTATTTTGGTACTGGCTGCAGCAAATCTCTTTGCCTCGTTTAAACAATTCTGCCATTAAGTGTTTGGATTGAGCACTCTGCACAATTAAATACCAGTGGGTTTATGGTGGGAAACCTCTTGCTACAGTGAATGCAGCAGTCCATCTCATTGCCACGCAAAGCCAGCCATCCTCTCATTCCCTACACCACGCATAAAAGAAAAACTATTTCTATACTAATCCCAAATGCACATGACCAGCACAAATAGAGTGGTTTCAGGTTTATAGTATCCATTACAATTAATTATCCAAAAGTCCTTGGCATAAACTGTGAAAAGAGCCCTTCTTTTTGAATAAATAGGACTCCATCAAAATTCTACAGGCACCTGAACTGACTGCAAATGAACACAAATATTCGCTGGCATTTTGTTACAAACAAAGGCCTTTTCTCTATCAAGTTGTCTGACACAAGATTTTACTGCCCTAGATTTCTAGTATAGCAAAGAACATAACACTCCTGATAGCAGATAAAGCTAAGAATGTGTGCTTTATGATATTTCAAGAGATAAGGCAAATAACAGTAGAAAATATTAATGTTTTATGTAATTTTTTTGCCTTCATAACATCAGTAGAGCTTTTTCGCCATCACTCAGTTTATTCAGTGTCAATTAGACTGCTCACTACACGATCATAAATCAAGTAACAAATGAGAAATTTCCCAGAACTTCTGATAATAAAAAAAGAGAAAGAACATCCAAGTAGTCTACAGGCTAGAAATTTCTAAGTAGAAGGGACAAACTAAATTAGTGCATAAAACCTACCTGAGCACTAAAGTTCCGTTTAGTTAGAAGGCTACTGAGTTGACTAAAGCTCAAAACATAGTAATGAATTCCTTCTCCCTTCAGGAGTGGAATAGCAGAAAAGAAAATCAGCATCCTACCATTTCATTCTGTGTTAAATCCTGTCTTTTTGACATCTCATTTGTCAAGGTTAATATTTGCCTTTCATTGTCCCTAAATAAATTCTGCTTATTATAGTTACTAAAGTTACCTACCTGGCATTTTACAGTAGACTCAGCATTCACTCTGTTATGAACTCTGAATTGTACATATTTTAAACTCTCTCCTTCCTCTGGGTGACATTATTTCTGTAACAATGGCTATTTTAGATGTCTATTTTGGGATGGGCCTATATTAAAGCTACTGCAAAAAGGTTGTCAAAAAAGTAGTATTACCTGAAAATATGTTTGCTAGGAGGAGTTACGACTAAAACAAAAAAAAAAACAACAACTTTTGTGCTTGACACATGAACCCTTATGAATTTTCCATGAAGAGGTGAAAGATTTCCTGAGTTAGTATTTACTTACTTACTTTACTTATTTTACTTTACTTACTTAATCCAAGCCTGTTTACAGACAGTACTTGAGAATATCATGACCAAGAAAGCTAGGCCACAATATAATGTATGCCAAGGGCATATGCCTAGGGCTGTTTATAACTAGAAATCTGCTTAATACCAAACCAAGTGGGAAGTTTGAACCTGTCCATGGATACAGAAGGTTTTTTGTAAGGATGTGACTGTAGCTTTCTTTCTGCCCCCAATTCAGCAATATTCTTAAACTTTGTGGGGAAGAAGAAATAGAAATAGTGTAGCTGCATGAAATCTGCAATGACAAATGAAAAAGTATCATACTGCTGTTGCCCATTCAAGTACTTCACTGTTATCAGTTACAGATTAAACTTCTTTACAAATTTACCTGTGGCTGAGTTTAGAATTAAGTACCTTGGATATAGATAGCAGCAGAGTTGGGTCAAAATCTACTTAGTGCCCTATTATTTTATCTATCCCTCTACCTGGGTTTTTAATACCTTCAGCACACTACTTTAAATTGCAAAGACAAGGCTAATTGGACATCACAGAAAGTAAAGGAAAGAAAACATTACAGTCTTCTGAAAATAACTCTCAAAGTCTTTAATTTCAAAGAGGCTTTCCTCCTTTTCAAGAGGAGCAGTCCCCTGCCAACTTCCTCATAAGAACAGGCCAGTTTAAATAAGTCACAAAAGCACAGCAAGCAGAAACAGAGGCTGCTCCCTTACACCAGCCAACTCAGCTGTTACCCACCTGGGGCTGGTCCCTGGCCAGAGCCTCGAGCTGGGAAACAGGAAACATTACAGAGGGTGCTGAAATGCAGTGCAATCATCTTGGAATAGGATCCACGACTGACAGGGAGATGGAACTACGAGACACACTGAAAAGTCTGGAAAATCAATGACAACAATTGCTGCAGTGATTTTAAATTTGGTTAGGTAGCACTTCTCTGTTGTAAGCAGGCCCAATGATACATAATGCTGTGATACTCTGCCCAAAAATTAATTGGTCTTTAGTAAATCTTCCATTGTTTTCTATATAATATGCTTCCTCAGCACTACTGTGACAAGAAAGAAGCTTACATCTAAACTTGTTCTTTCTGTACCACTTTAGACAAGTTCTCAGCAAGTCTATTTTCAACTGCAGTTACAGAGAAGGAAAGAGAATACACCATTACAATCTTCCCCAGGTTCCAAACTAAGGAGATTTCACAACTGAAATGCTATTCAAGCAAATTATATCCTTCTTTCAACTTACTTGAAAAGAGCTTCCAAGATAACTTATTTCATAGATAAAAATTGTTGCAGTAAAACTGATTAAAATGTATTACATTATTTATAGTTCAAAGTTATCTCTGCTTCAGGCAAGGTATTTATACCTTTCATCAGGATTAACTATTTTTACCAAGAATTTTTTAAACGTGTGTCACTCCATTTTAATTCAATCCATTACACCTGTAAGTCTATTTTGGAGAGATTGCTGAGGATTTATTTCACAATAGATGACTTAATGTGTATTTCAGTGGGAGACAGGATGGGTGCTTGGAGAGATATGGAGAGATGATCCATGCATTAGTCTCCTAACAGAAGAATGTAGTATTAAAAGAGGGAGACATGAAACGTACACATTGGCTGGTATTTAAAGCTTGTTTCAATCCATCTCTTTCATACCTGAAAAATATGCTGAAGCCACTGATAATATTTCCTTTGGGAGCACATATTATTAGTGGCTATTAACACAACTGGCGGTGTATTTGTCAACTGATAATTGCACAGTGGTGCAGTTACATCAAGAAAGCAATTTCTCTATTGGTTTCCTAAATTTGAACAAAAGGCTCCTATCTGTTCCACACAGATCATCAGGCATTTCTCTATTTACTTTCTGTTAGCTGCTGAGGGGAGCTCCTATATCAAAACTAGAAGTCCTGAAGAACCTCAAGCAAATTCTACATTTTGATTACAAACTGATAAAGCCTGTTACAGAAACTCTCTGTTTTTCAGGTCATTCCTAGAAAGTGTGAAATTCTGCTCTTGTAACCAATACATCATTCTTTTTCTTTTCCTCATAGCAAAAGGTACAGCTCCACTACATTTCCTCGTGCTGCAATGTCTGCATGTTGATTCCATTTTAAAATGTTTACATATCTGTTCAGCAACTTCCTGCACACTGAAGGATTTTTTTTCCCCAAAGCAAAAAAAAAAAAAAAGCTTCAAACTAATCTTCTCTCTCTTGAGCACAAATAGAAGTGTCTGATATTAAAAATTAATAGTCAGCCTGCTACTTTTCAGCTACATTTCTAAAAACGCCAACAGAAGAAATGCCTTTCACTCCAAGTCTTCAGAATAAATTGATTCGGTTTGGTAAGCACTACCCAGCTGCCTCAGTGTCATCTGGAATAAGCAGATGCATCCTTTGCTTTGTAAGATCCATGCTCACAAATTACTGTGCATCATACCTGCCTCAACATTTCCCTGAGCAGCTTAATGAGATCCTTGTTGACTTCAATCTTACTAAGTGTAAACCTGAGGCTGCTGTTGGAAGCTCCTGGCATTTGTTCAATGTTTACTTGGCACATTGTACACTTAATATTTCAGTTGAGAAATGACTGGTGCTGTGTTTTGCACAACATTCTCAGATGGCTTAAAATCACAGTAGAGCTAAACATAGTCCTTTTGCTTATTCGGTTGTTTTAGGGGAGAGGTTTTCCATCTCCCTGCTATACATTTCTGCTTTATGCAGCAGCATTTGTTTACTTTTGCATGACACATCAAACACATTAAAAGCTCTTTGTCATGTTTTATCAATGTTTTCCAGATCGTGTCCTGCTTCCACACTGACAAGTTAGACAAAGAAATTCTTGTTGGACAGTGAATTGACCAAACTCACAAAATTTCTTGCGTTTTTGCAGATTGATTGTATTCTGCTTTTTCCTTAAGGGACAACATGCATACAAAGAAAATTTAAAAATTTTTCTCTCAAGAAACAACCCAAGCTCTTTAGGAAGGTAAGAAAAAAAAATAACCAAAACAGTGTCTATTGATTGTTTTTTAATCCTTCCACTCAGAAAAAAATCCATCATGCCTTGCTTCTTGGGTGAAGGTTTAGATAAGATTTAAATACAGGGATGAGGCATAAATAAAAAATAAAAGGCATTTATTGACAATGGACAGCTAAAGAATACCACTTCTACCAAAAACAGTCCAGTGACAGACTCTTTTTTAGAAGGAATAAGTTACATTTGTATTATTCTTTCAGGGACAGTACCTCAGTAACCCACAGCAGATGTATTCTGTTGCTCACAATTATCTAGCTTTCAGACAGACTCAAACACCAGATTCACCACATCATTCTACAGACTGCCCATCAGAGATGTAGCACATCCACCACACTACGGAGGAAGAAGTGAGGAAGGTACCATGAACTATCATCAAAATCAAATTCCTTGTTTTCCTTGTTTTTTCTAGTAAGCTGCTTTAATTTCACATTATATGGATATTTTCTTTCAAGAATAATTAAAGGTTCTGTGAAAAGCAATAACTTATCTCCAAAACTGTGCTAGAAATGCTTTAATTAGACACTGAATATTCCATCAAAATTCATTTAATAGGGGACACAAATTATAATTTTTACCATATATTTCTGATCTTTAGCTTACTATCTATTTCCACAAAAAAACTCTCTTTGGCAATAGAGTTATTTCTTGGTCAATTTTTTGAAGTTGGAGATATTACTTTTAAAACCATGATTTGCTTACCGATCTCAGGATAGAAAAAGCAAACACAGTTGATTTTAGACTTGCCTTAGCTTGATAAAGTACTTGAATCAAGTTTAACAGTGTTTCCTACAGGATTTTGGGGTAGTATATCCTTCCTTTCAAAATCATATTCTCTACTTCTTTCAAACATGATGGACAGCAGGCTGGACATGAGCCAGCAGTGTGCCCAGGTGGCCAAGAAAGCCAATGGCATCTGGCCTGGATCAGGAATGGAGTGGCCAGCAGGAGCAGGGCAGTGATTCTTCACCTGTGCTCGGCACTGGTGAGGCCACACCTCGAGTGCTGTGTCCATCTGGCCCCCAACTCAGGAAGGACATGAAAGACCTGGAGTGTTTCCAGAGAAGGGCAACAAGGCTGGTGAGGGTCTGAACACAAGTCCTGTGGGAACAGCTGAGGGAGTTGGGGTTGTTTATTCTGGAGAAGAGGAGGCTCAGGGAGACAAGGTGGTGTCCGGGCAAAGGTTGAACTTGATGATTTCCAAGATCTTTTCCAGCCTGGCTGATTCTGTGATTCTCTGAAACCACTCCTGGAGCACTTGTAGGATGAGCCCTGGGCCTCCTCTTCAGAAGGTCCAGCAGCCCAGGTCCCTCAGCTTCTCCCACAGCCCAAAGCCCATCCTGTCAGTCTGCAGAGCTCTCCAGCCCCTCCCACTGCCCATAACAGGAGCCCCACACCCAGACACGC